>NC_056732.1:597248808-597473808 GCF_019279795.1 Protopterus annectens
TACACATATACATACATATAAATACCACTCATTTACATATACACAGCAATAATTTCAACAAGTGGCTAAGCATCTGATGTCATTCAAAGGGTATAAATTATCTGTCCACTTGTGGCAACTTGATGTACAAACCACGATGCTCTGGCAGAAATGGACTGCACGTGTTGCCCCTGGGATTCAGGTTACTGGCTTACAGCTCCTGGCACCCCTATAGTGCCTAATCTAGGTAAGGTTCAAAGGGCAAACCAACATTGTAACAGATACAAGCATGCAAAACTGCTGGTAATGCGACTCAATGTTAGATGCCTAAACCAAAACAGACACTCTCCTGAGTCACACATACAAATGGGGAACTTCGATATCTGTGCAGTACCTGGGAACTGGTGCAATGCTCCAGAGACCACACCTGTAATACCTGCCTACAACCTTTATCGCACATGTTGGGCAACAAGCCAAGATCACAACACTACAGGTGGAGGAATGTCCATATTCACCAAAGTCATTCACACCTACAGCCTAGTGTCAAACACAATGCATCCAAGAATCACCAGATGCAACTAATACTATGTAAGACTGCAATCCAAATTGTAGCTGCCTACTGATCCCCCTCCATGGTCCAAGGTTCTCACTACACCATTATAAACATACTGGACAATACTAAGAGACAATCAAACACCATAATACTGGGTGATTCCAAATACTTTGCCATTAACTAAAAAAAGACCTTGTGTACCACCACCATTTACCAGCGGTTCCGGGAACCCATACATTCCAACCCCCTGGATCAACTAAGCCATTGTCCAACTGGGGTCTCCAATATCTTATACCTAGTCATTACCAACATGGGTGTCAGATGCCTCACACCAGTAGCCACCCCTCATAGGTCAGGACTGACCATTAGGTAATCACCGTTGACATCCACATCCCACTCCCACCCACCAGTAAGGATCCTCCATGAATACTTTCTGCAAAGCCTACGCCATGCTACTCAAGTCAGATGTGACAAACCTCATGACACCCATAGAGATGGGAGCTGAACGTGCAACTAGTGATTCCTACACTAAGGCACTGTGTGGGCACATCCACTTGTGCATGCATTGTGCCATCCCACATAGACCTGTAATTCTGTCCTCTAAACAAGGAAGCCAATCTTGTGCTCCACTGCCATGAACAGTCTATACAACAGAAGGAAGACATTGTTGCAGTTAACAGGTTAATCCCAAAATGGAAACTACTCCCTTACCAGCCTTAGAAAGAAGCTGCTATCCCTCAAAATCCACCACAGCTTGTTACATAAATATAATTGCCATAGATTCCAAAGACAACCACAAGGCATTCTATAGTTATGTCCAGGATCTATACCGCAATGCTCAGAATTGCTCTGTGCTACAACAGATTGGCATTAAATGTACTGATTCAAAGGAATGTAACAGTATCCAGGCAGACAGATTTAGTGCCACATGCAGCCTCCCTCACCCCCTAAAGAGCACATCTGAGTAACAAAAGGAAGTCAAATTTCAGTAATCATGGCCACACAGGTGAAATCCGCTGACTCCACTGCTAGGAATACAGCAGACATGGCACAAGATGACATCCTGGGCTGTGTAGTACATGAACTACTACATAACCCTGCATCTCACCTAAGTGACATGTGTAATCATAGCCTTACCTCAGGCATCTATCCCACTGAGGGGCGCACAGCTACAGTTATCACACTCCACAAGGGGGAATCTACCTTGGATCCTGGGAACTACCATTCCATCAGTCTGACGAGCCTGATCTGCAAGGGCATGGAATGCATTATCATGCAACTCATTAACAAAGACATTGGCAACCTGTAAACACTGGACCTCACCCTGGTTGGGCTCATGCAGGGCCAATCTTTTCTCCTGACCCTGTTTGACTACTTTGATTCAGTCTCCGGAACTGTGGAGGAGGGTGAGGCAGTGCACACAGCCTATCTGGACTTTGCCAAGGCCTTCAACAACATTGCCCAGTCTAGACGCATAGTTAAACATGCAAAGCTGGCCATAAACACCTGTGTCACTCAACGGGTTGCCAACTGTCTTACCGACGGAACCCAGACTGTAAACGTAGTCATGTCCAATCTCTGCTCCAGACAATTGACTAATTGGAGTATGTCAGGGTCAGTCCTGGCACAGCTCTTGTTTGGCATCTACTTCCCTGAAGTACAGGCCAACACTACAGAACTCTGGCTAACAAAGTTCACAGATGACTGCAAACTGGGAGCCATTATTGGATCTCCAAATGATGTGGATATTCTACAACATGGCTTTACAGAAACAGATGCTTGTTGCCAGAGCCATGGGCTCAAGCTTAATGGCAAGTAATGTATAGTTATCCCCTTTGGACATACCATGTACCTATGAAGTACTACATAGGTGGCAGAACACTAAACACAGCCAGTGTGCTGACAGACATTGGGACACAGGTGGTCAGTGGTCTCACCTTCATTAACCACATAGCCACAACAGTAAGGAAATCCTCCTATGTGGCACACTTCATCACTGAAGGCTTTACATTCAGAGAAAAGTGGATAATTGTCCCATTGTACTTATCCCTCATTACACCCTGTATAAAATACACTGCCCCATTTGGTATGTACCTCGCAAGACAGCTGCGACAACTGGGAAGGCAGTGGAAATAGCTCACTATAAGAATCACAGGCATCAAACGGATGGCCTATGCTGACCGTCTAGACATTCTTCAGCTATACTCTGTGGCATACTGTCTACACAGAGGCTATGTCAAACCCTGGGAAATGACATCTGTAATATGTGTATGTACTGCCATGTACAGTACATGTGTCTATGTGCTCTCATTATTGTAGCAAAGGGCATTGAGTGTCATGTCTGGGACACACAAGTATATGAAGTCTGCACAGCACAGTTATCCGTGCGAATGTGTGACATGCAGGGGTAGTAACCCAGGGTACATGCTGTCACACAGGCATGCAGTGTAACATGGCATTGCTACTGTCAACAGTGCTGTCCCAGGGAAGGGTGCAGTGCTAACATTACTACTGACAATAAGCACACCTGTGGGCATAGCTGCACTCTGAGGGCTCACTGTCATGTACCTGGTGTGTGGGCTGTGTCACCGTATATATCCCCTACCTGAAGATACTCAGATGTGGAATGTAACTGTGGAGTACCATTGGTACAGCACATGTTATTGAGGGCTAACAACATGTAGTAATGGCATACTCATTGTTGTCAAACATCCATCTGTTGACACATTCATCCTACTGCATAGCTACTCACTAAACTGGTGTCTGTCAGTCCCTCTACAGATGTGCAGATGGCAGGTCTCCAGCTGGAATACATACAGACAACCTATGCTTGATTCACACTAACATGTGTGGCCAGCTGTGTACTGCCTGTCACATATAGGAGACATTACCCTGTATGGGCCACATGCCACTGGTACCTACACTACACTACCACAGTCAACTGAACACGCTTGGGTAAAGGTCTCCAGCATAGACACTACCACGTGTTGTACGACATGTTGCATACATGTCAACTGATCACCTCAGTGGCCATGTGTAGAAGGCACCCAAAGGATTAGCTGATGCATGTCACTCTCACCCTGCCAGTCACTAACATGATGTCTGTTGATAGATTGCCTGCTGGTACATGGCAGGTGGCATAATACCAGTGTACACCCCCCCTACACATCCACTCCCTCCATGGACAACAGCCAGGTACACAGCTATGACCACATGCAGCAATGCACCACAGTATTGACACATGCATGTGTGCATTACTGAGGATAGTATTGTTTGTGTGTTAGTACACCTGTAGTTGGAAAGTCTATGACTGCCTTCACAACCACCACCACTTCCATTGCCATAGTCAGATGTGGCCGCTGCTGTATTGGACATGACATGTATCCTGTTACACTCCTCTCCCTAACAGCTACATGTGCCTTGCAGTACCAGCACAACAGTGTTGTACAAATGGGTCAGTAGGCATGGGAATCCCATTGAGGTTTGCCATGTCTGTGTATGTGTGCATGTCTGCATATCTGTAGGGTATACCATTCTGAGGCCACATACTCCTATTACAATACACATTGCCACACAGTAGAACAGGTATTGTTTTTGTCACCCATAGGTGTGGCATCGCAATGCAACACCCTACTATGCCTATGGCATGTGCATTACATGCATATCCCTGTGGTACCACTGTTGTGATATGCAATGGGTTGTTTATGCGTCATGGGCAATGTGTGATAGTGGGTATGTCAGAGTATCAAGATGGATTCCAGTGTGTACAATATCCAGTGGGGGATGTGGGTGCTGTGTACACTGTTATTACACTATGGTACACCTGGTATATGGCCCACATACCACTCTCTGGTGGCCACTGTCACCCATACAGGTAACTGGTAACAGGATACAGCCCAGTTACACATGTCCTGTGTGCAGCCTACCTGTAACACATTGGACACATGGACTAGTTAGCAACAATTCACCCAGATCTCTAAGATGTATGTCTGCCTGTTATGTGTCAGTCAATGTGTATATGATGGTATGACACACTATGTATTCTCCATATACAAACATTGAATCCCCCATTACCATACTGAACATGTCTGTGGATGTTCTGCATGTAACATGTGACCTGGTACACACCTCACCCTACAGATGGTGTTGTGTGTACAATGAAAGCCACACAGTTCAGTAGCACTACATACCTAGGTAGAGGTCTAGACACAGTGTCACCAAGTAAGGATGTGTGTATATGTGGATGGGTTGACATAAGGGTGCAGGTTATATTTATACCAGCAGACCACCAGTCAATGTTGCACAGGCAATAACTGTTATACATACCTGTGACATGTGTGCAACTGTACACCAGGTATCACCACAGTGGCATACCCTTGTGGAATATGACTGCAGACCATCCGCCTGCTGACACATTTACGCCTACAACAGAAATGGATAATATTATGGATATAAAAATCAGTGTTACCAACAGCTGAAATGCATCATAACTGAATGGCTACACTACCTGATATCTATGCATTACACATTACCCCTAACAACATCTTACACTGCAGTACATTGCAGCACTGTATTACAGTCACTGTGTGCATCAGATCCATATTAGCCTGTCTCTGCATCGATGTTATGGATGACAGGGATGTGGCACAGGTATCATCATATGCACATGGTGTGTTGCTGGTGTGCCAGAGGCCGAGGGTTCCATACATGTGTCACCATGTGTGTGGGTGAGGGATTTGGTTCTTTGATTGGGGCGTGGTGATGTGGTGTGTGTCTGTATGGGGTCACCCTAGGAGTGGTTGCATATTGTGTGGGTATGCATGCACACAGTTCTGCCATGTGGCTTCTCTATACGGGTATTGTTGGACAGCTGCAGACCATACCTGGCAGGGTGTGCAGTTCACTGCCTCCATCTACGGACACACTGACTGTGCCTGCCAGGAGTTCCATGGGCACGTGCAGGTACAGACCTTGAGGTGCTACTCTCCGCTGATGATGACAGATATCCGCTGGAACCATGTCGTGCCTGGGAACGGCCAGGGCCACGTGCATGAGGCCTGCTGTGGTGTGGTGTGGACAGCACCCCAGTGGTGTGCTGGGGCTGGTACTGCCACTACAGGAGCAGCTGGGTGTCCTGCCATGTCCACGTTGACCGCCAGCTGCTGGTGTTTCTGGCCTACATCCACACGGCTGTCACACCAATCCCACTACACGTTCAAGCACAGACATACCATGGTCGAGGAGGCCCACCATCTCACCTCACCGTCTATCCATGACTTTGGGTCTGTTCACAGAGGACAACAGCAAGTTCACGGAGGTTGCCACTTACAGCTGAGAAAGCAGACCTCTGAAGCCTCAGGCCATGTCTGGTGTACATTTCCATATGTGCCTTTATTATGGCCTGAAACATGCTCCTGGTGGTACCAGTTGTGGCATCTCTGCAGGGGCATGATGAGCTGCGGCCCTCCCACAAACACCATGGTACATCTGCTGATGTGGTACCCTGCTGGACATCCAGCTATGCTGACAGTGACCCAACACAGTTGGCATGGACACCACATTTCCCTGGTCACTGCCACCAAACGCCAACTGTCCCTTTGCTATGGCCACATGTGATGGGGTTTGTAGGGGTACTGTAACTGTTTGCAGGCTTGGGGTGGCTAGGAGGGTGATGACACATGTTGGCACAGTGTCGGCCTCTGACAACACCACCTGTGCCTCAACTGTACCATCGTCATCGGTGTCTGTATGGATACCTACCTCAGTTTGTATGTAGGAGGGACCCTGACCCACCTCACCACCTATGGGGGAAACAAATACACACTTTAAGACCTGTACAGCATTGCATAACAGTACACACACTCACACACACTCACACTGACAGTCCACCTTACTACCTCCCTTTTCCTGGGTTTACAGACAGTCCCACATTCAGTTACATATATTCCCCATCCTGCATGGCACTTGCTAACATACACTCATTACTACTACCCATTAACATATCATTCCTCTCCATGCCTACGTGTGATCACAACACCTGACCTTTTACTCCATCACCTCCCTGACTTGGATGGAGTAGGTTTCACATGGCCTCACTGCTATCATCCCGTATTACTCTGTGTATGTCCAATCATGGTGTACATGGCCCCTATATGGTTGGGGCTGCTACATTCACTACGTATATCACACATCGGAGACTCATACTACAGTCTTGCTCAGTTCATGCCACATCTGCTGCACAAGCAACCCATCATGCGGACAACAGTAATAACTGGATACACTCACTGATGTGCTCTGGTAATTCCCCATTGCATTTGTAGTGCTGCTTATGTGGGGAGCCGGCTATCTATCTGCTGCTGGCAATATGATGTGTATACCTGGTATGTACTTTCCTTCCCAATGCATGTTCCATGCTACAGACCTTGTTATGCTATCAGCTGTCCTGTGTTCACATATCAGACAGGTTGTCCTGGTGTCTCATGTGTCACTCCATGTACAGCACAATCCCAAGAAGAAGTACTGCCATGTGATCAATCCCACTATCGCCTGTGCATACATGGACACCCACACAAACAGACACACATGTACACAGACATCTGACACGCATTGACCACACTCCACTTACAGCCACAATCAACACACACACACACACACACACACACACACACACACACACACACACACACACACACACACACACACACACCACACTCCTACATGTGGGTTTGCACAACTTTTGTACAAACAGTCCTCCCATTACCCTTCTGTCAGCATGCATTACATATGGTGCTCAACAGCATGCAGTGCAACTGTAGTGACTTCATGCTAGTGGTAGTATACATGTGTTTGATGCATGGGCTGTGTTAGCAGGTGATGGCCATTTCCCTTGTTAACACTGCACCCATGTACAAAGTGTTACTGTGGACCTGTCCCATACCCTGCCTTGTACTGTTCACCATACCTCACAGGTGTAGAAACCATTGCTGCATATGTAGTACTGTGTTGGTTATGTCAGCTCCAATGCTCACTGCCCCTATGTGTTATGACAACTCATACCTGGGAAGATATGTGAACAGATATCATTTGTGAATGCCTGATGTCTGCTTTACAGATCACAACATCAGCAGTCCATGTATGACCAGTACAAGACTATTACACTGACAACCAGCAGACCTTACCATGGCTGTAAGGGGTGCCCTACACATGTCCCAGACCTCTGCATGGTTGCAAGGTCTACTCATGTACACATCCCTTGGAGTGCACACACTGTTGTCATGAGTGCTGTATGGTCAGGGTTATATCTGCCAAGTTTACTTAACCTGATTGTGTGCAGCTACAGCCATGGGCATGTTGCTTCACACATGTCCCTACTGTAGGCCATGTGTCTTGCCATACTTCTCATCCCTGTGGACACATTGCACATTGACAGGATGTTAGTTATCTTGCATGTGTCTGTTGTACCCTTCCAATACCCCAGAATGGTCTTTACTGTGATGCAGTGCATTTCACAGTAACAAAACATGAACATGTACAGCATGCAGTTTGGGTAGGTGTGTTAGATGTCTGCATGGAATATCCCATAGCTATTACATACCCAGTGAATTATCATACATGAACACAAACCATACTCACCGGCTACAGGCTGCTACTATGGTGGTATTCTGGAGGGACCTACATAGGAGTATGATAAAGTTTATGTAAGTGGCCACAGCTATGGCATTCGTTAAGGATGAGTGCAGCATTACATTACATCAAAAGTAGAATTACACAATAATACAGCTTATGCACAACTGTTTATTGCTACTACACAGCAACAGACTATGTATATGATATCTCAGATTTACATGATGTACTTGTACAGATGCAGATGCATACACAAGAGTGGTGTACTGATGTGCCCTGGGGCCTTACCTGCATGCTCCTCAGCTGGTGTGTCGGTGGCACCCACCTTCACAGTGTGCCCTGCCAGGTGTTGTTGCTGCAGGTGGGCAGGTGCCACAAGGCTGCTGAGAAGCTCCTCCACAAGGGTGAGGGATGGATGGGTGGGTTGCCCACCCCCATTGTGAGGTGGTCCCCCCATACGGCAGCTGCATGCTCATGTACATGGCGAATTAGGTCAGTGCAATGATGCCGGACCTGCTCATAGCTACTGTTATGCAGTCTGACATCACTGACCTTGTGGACTAGCTCATTTCACAGGGCAGTCCTCTCCTGCTGATTTTGGGCTGTCCAGCCAAACAGCTGTTCATAGTGCTGTACCAGATGGTCTATTATCACCTAGGTTTCGGCAGTGCTGTATGATGGCAGACGTGTGTGCACCATGTTCCCTGGAAGTCATAAAGATGAAAACAGGTCTGAGCCACTCATACAGCAGGGTTACCATAGTTCTTAATTCACATATTTGTCTCGCCTCACCATATCAGCTACAACAAACCGTTCACAGAATGCAATTGGTATGTTGGCTGCTTACCTACAATTGGGACATATGTTGTATTGTACTAAGCTTTGTGCTATGTGTTTGTGCCACACTTTGTGCTATGTGTTTGTAGCCATGCTCCTGTGGGAACACTATTTTTGCTGGCCTGTTACAGACTATTTCACCTGCATGCCATTGTCAGTGCCATTCTCTCTCTACATATATATATATATATATATATATATATATATATATATATATATGTACATATAAGTGTAGATGTATCTTGTAGGTTGTTGATATACCTATATCTATATGAGTGTCTGTGCATCTGTACACATACACGTCTCATTCTGTATCACACAAGTATTTATCTATATGTGGGGTGCATACAGACATCTGGTCCGCATTCTGTAACTGTCTTTCATTCACAGCTGCACTGTTCTGTCTTGCTGCAGCACAGACAGGAGTCACATGTGAACACAGACTAACATTAGGGTGGTATATATGGTGAGAGATTGCTGGTAAGCCCATTATACACCTATGGCATTTGTGCATGCTACATTACACATTAACGACTGTCCTGCAAGTGGTGTGCTCTGACACCCATGTGGCTATCATGACGGCAGTACTTCCACCACCAGCTATTGCCCACACTAACATAACACACACAGATATTATGGCTTACATCTTTGTCATTCATTGCTGACCTGCACAGTTGGTGGGTATGTCTCACTGCCTAGAGGGACAGACAGTATTTTCCAGAGCAGTTGTTCAGCAGAACATCATTACAGGGACAACTACAGATGGCACATATTGAACATTCGTCATCATATATCCTATTAATCTATACTAGATACGACATTCAATTACATACATGTATGTTTTACATACGTTTTTATTTTTCTGATGGGTGTGACACCTTTCTGTTTTTGGCTTTTAATTATTTATTTTTTTTCAGTGTGTGTGAGTTTTTCTCTCTCTCTCTATCCACTAGAGTGATTGAGCTGGTTTGAATGGATTGCAGCATGGCTTTTTGTAGGTGATGCACATGATCAGGTGATGGTCTCTGCAACAGTCAGTGTGCAACAGTTGCTAACTGCATGCAGCCTGCTGTGTAGTGATTCAGATAACCACTGCCATGGCAACCCAGTACTATAAATTGCTGACTTATGTGGGCATTGTCCCTTAACCTTTCAAGTATGGAGGACATCCTTCCTGTTTGTGGGCTGCAGTGTTACAGAAGGCAGGTTGTAATACCTCTTACAGCAGGACTTGCAGACACAGGTCAACTACACAATCTTAAGAAGTTCCAGACCTACAGACAGAGTGAGTAGTGTTGTTATGTGCATTGTATATTGCTGGTCTTGCAGTGTTTGCGTGTACATAGTAGTTTAGGATGGAATGCAGTTTGTCTGCATAGCTCTCAACTGTGGGCCTATCCACATGTTCGCCAGTGGATTGTCTGTTTGCTTTTGCCTGTGCACCACACAGGTCTTGTCCTAGATAGAGCCCCATCAATCTATCTGTTGCATGCTATCAGTACATGGCTACATCCATTTGTGTTTCTGATGTCTTATTCCTGCATGAGGGTATGTTACAACAAATCCTGTAGCACCAGCAATTTCCAGGGTGTGTAACAGCAATATTGCGAGTATGGCCCTGTGTTCCTGCCTCTGTCCTCCATATATATGGCAAGCTTTGTCCTGCTGTGATACGGTTAGGGGTTGATAAGGAAATGGCCTGTCATTATTTACTGCTAGCATTCCTGCTATCATCCCACTCATATTGTGGACTACCACAACATCTGTTGGTCAGGGTACATACATGTTACAGATACATTGACATTACCACAAGTAATACATTTCTACCTAGGGCTTGACTACAGGATGTAATTGGAGGCTGCTGAACTACATCTGTTATCTTAAAGGCAAATCCTTTGTCTACTGTTGTATGAATTGAAGGGCTTGGCCTGGACAACATAGCATGTTATATATCCACACTGTCTGCATCTACTGTTTTATGTGGGCCTTGCATTCATCACTGATTAAATATTTCAAAGTCTATGTGCTGTACGTAATGGCATACATTATTGTATAATACACAAATAAAGGTTGTCTGTGTATACATACCTGTGTATCATGTCATGTCCTTTGAATTGTGAGTGAGTATATGTGTAATGTAAGTATTCTCTTTGGGTGAATGGTTGCCACACTATACATGTCACAGGTACCCGTTACAGGGTTTGTGGCTGAGGGATATACTTTGCACCCAGTACGTCCACACTACTTCTACATATGTATGGCTACTAATACCTTTTGTCTGTGTATATGCGTATGTACCTATATATCTCATATATCATATATATATATATATATATATATATATATATATATATATATATAGCTATAGATATATATAATATATATATATATATATATATATATATATATATATATATATATATATACCTGAACATAATTGTCAATGTGTACTGTTGTAATGTGTACCCCTTCCACATTGTACATTCCCTACGGTAGAATGACTTTTATGCATGATATGTTACAGATATTGCCCTGACATGTACAGGTGAATTGGATTATTGTTGGAGCATTGTAGCTGTGTTGTGGAGGGTCCTGACATCAAGTACTGCATGTGCTGGATATTGGAATGCACAGCATATCCGTTAGGGCTGGGGGGGGGGGGGTTACATAGCACTAATTATCAGGTATCCCTCATTTGTGCCCCCATCCACACTAACTGTGCTTATGGTCTGTTATGTTGTACTAAGTGGTTTAGGATTTTGTTCCCATGTGGTAATGCATTACACGTGTCTGTCTGTATATATATATATATATATATATATATATATATATATATATATATATGTGTGTGTGTGTGTGTGTGTGTGTGTGTGTGTGTGTGTGTGTATCTGCATAATTACATATGTGAAACCCCCATATATAGACTATAGATATAGATATGTATATGTATATATATATATATATATATATATATATATATATATATATATATATATATATCTAGATACACTAGACAATCTCGACGTGCTGAAATGTCGAAATTCAGTACGTCGAGACCGAACAGTGGAAAGTGCAGTTAACCGAAACTAAACTATGCCGAATCCGCAAATGTCAAATCCGCTGCTATCACGGTGTCAGGTTTGTGGCGTGTGGTGCGGTTTGTGGATTTATCTGGGGTTTCAGGTAAGTGTTGTGTGTTTGAGGATAATGGGTAGGGATTTTATTGTGTGTGAGTGTGTGTGTTTAGTGGGATCTCGGAGTTATAATATATAAGTGGGGGGGTGGGTGCACAGCCCCCCCACATGGGGGTGCAGGGGGACTTGCCCCCCTTCTTATAGGTAATTTAAGTGTGTTTGTGTGTGTTGTTATGCTTGTTTGTTAGGTAGGTGTATGTGTGTAAGTGATTATGTCCTGTTTTGTGTGTGTGTGTGTGTGTGTGTGTGTGTGTGTGTGTGTGTGTGTGTGTGAATGGTCGCGATTGTTGTATACGTGATTGTGGGTTTTCATGTATAGGTTCATAGGTTCATAGGTTGATAATAGGCTATCTGCCCTAGGGCATTTATAAGCCTAGCCAGAGTGTGTTTGGCTTTCGCCACCCTTTTAGATTAGTTGACTGTGCTTCTGTATAGTAGGTCACAGAAGGTAGCCCTTTTAAGGTTAGTTTACTGTACCTCTGGCAAGCAGGGACACAGAAGAGATCCCAGGGGTAAACTTATGATCTCCCATCCACTCGTCAAGATTTCTCTTGAAGAGGGTTAGTAAGGGGCTCTGCCTAACATGGATTGGGATTTTGTTCCAGAGTGAGGGGAGCCTCTAGGATATGAATCTGTCCCTCCAGCATGTCCTATTTATTTCTGTGCTGAGGTTCAAGTCCCTTGAGTGTGTAACTCTAAGGGATTTGGATTTCCTGAGGTGAAGCATGTCCATTAATTCTGGGTTGGACATGGCTTTATACGTCAGACACAGATCACCTCTGAGTAGATGGTACGCAACTGAGTAGAGCTGGAGTTTCTTTAGCTAAACTGCATAGGGCATCTGTTTGAGCCCCTTGATCCTCTTGGTGAGATACTTTTGGGGTCTTTCCAGTTGTTGAAGGTGTCGGGTAAGGTACATCCCAAATGGGGCACTGTACTCAATTATGGGCCTGATAAGAGATGAGTAGAGGGGCACAATGACCTCTCTTGATCTAGATGTGAACCCTTTCATGATAAGGTGGGCTATATAGAAGGTCTTTCTAACCACTTTGGCAATGTGATTGTCAAAGGAGGGATTGCTATCTACTTGGGTCCCCAAGTCCCTAATTACTTCTTCTGTATTTAATGGATTACCACCTCTGTGGTAATTTGTGGGCACTTTGTTTTTCTCAAAGGGGATGACTATGCACTTTTTGGCATTTAGCTTTAGGCCATGGCTCTGGCACCAGTTATCCATCTCTGTGAGACCCTTTTGGAGGATGCTTGTGTCAGCCGGAGAGTCAATTACAGCACCCAGTTTGCAGTCTTCTGCGAACTTGATCAGCCATAGTCCACCCATGTTAGCCTGTACCTCGGAGAAATATATACCGAACAAGAGAGGTCCCAGGACTGAGCCTTGTGGGACACCACTTGTAACTGGTTTAGAGTCTGACATGGCACCTGCTATTCTGACCATGTGGGTTCTATCCCTGAGCCAGTTTGCAACCCATCTTGTGACATAGGGGTTGATATTTAAGCTGGTGAGCTTATTTATGATGCCCAAGTGGGGTATTGTGTCGAAGGCTTTTGCGAGGTCCAGGTAGGCTGTGTGGACTACCTTCTCTTCATCTATGGCTTTGATAACTGTTTCAAAGATGTTGACCAGGTTCAAGAGGCAAGATCTGCCCTTAACGAAGCCAAATTGGGTAGGATCCAGTGTCTGGAGGTTCCCAATATCTTTGTTTATGATTTCCATGATGATACACTTGATAGCTTTACAGACCAGGCTAGTCAGGCTTATACGGTGATAGTTTCCTGGGTTTGTTGTGGCACCACCTTTGTGGAGTGGGACCACTGTTGCTGTATGCCATTCCTTGGGTACATATCCTGTAGTAAGGCTGAGATTGAACAGTGACTTTATCTGAGGGTTTAGTTCTTCTTGGAGCTCGTGTAAGACACAGCCCGGGACACCGTCTGGTCCCATTGATGCTGTGTATTTTGCTTTGGAGAGGGCAGCTCTCACCTGAGCATCTGTGATCTCAGGAAGGCTACACCCTGTTGGGATAGACATTTGGGGGAAGGGGGAGAGAAGTTTGCACTGAATCTTTCTGCCAGGATGTTGGCAATGTCTGTGGGTTCAGTGTATTTTTTGTCATTTTGCACTAACTCAGAGCATATCTGGGAGTTGCTTCCCAGGTTTCTGACATAACTAAAGAAGGCCTTGTGATTATCTTTAGTGTCTTGTGCAATTTTTCTTTCGAAGCTGGCCTTAGATGATTTTATGAGGGATCGTAGTTTCTTGCTAGTACTGATCAGTGATGCCTTCCCTTTTTGGGATTTTGCTCTGTCATGTAGTAGCTTTCTCCTTCTGTTGTATAGCTTATTTATGGCCGGGGTCCACCAGACAGGTCTTCTGCCTTTGGAGGAGTGAGTCTTGGTTTTATTTGGGATAGCATGCTCCATGCATTCCTGTAGGTGTCCATAGAATGCTTTTGTAAAGGATTCTGCATTTTGGGCCATATTTTCCACTGGCCTGGGGGCTTTGAAGGATTCCACCTCAGTTCTGAGAAGTGTGAAGTTTGCTTTTGAGAAGTTCTTCACCGTGGTTTCCTTAGCTAGGGGTGGGGACGGAATATGGATGTCCAGTGAGATTTGTTTATGGTCTGATCTTACCAATGAGGGGTATACCTCTGGTGTGGAACATAGAGACCCCATGTTGGTGATGACCAGATCCAATATGTTTTCCCCTCTTTTGGGAGTGGTGACCATTTGTTCCATAGCATTTGAGTTTATAAATTCTAGAAACCATTGGGCGAGGGTGTTTGGGCTTGAGTAGTTTTCCCAATCGATGTTTGGGTAGTTGAAGTCCCCCAATATGATGGTATTTGGAGAGACCTTCATATGCTCCAGTGTCTTCAGGTAGACCTAGTGGGGTTCCTGAGTTTGCAAGGGTGGTCTGTAGCATGCTACAAACTGGAAGGCAGTTTTTCCCACTGTTAGTTGCTCATGGATGGTTTCCGATGCTTCTTGCGGTGCCACTAACCTGGAGGTGTGGGTATCTTTGATAAATATGGATACTCCCCCTCCTTTTGTGGTTCGGTCCGAATTTTGGGGCCCGAAAGCATGGTATGAAGTATAACCTGTTAGTGCTGGGGTGCTCTTGGGAACCTTGAAATAGGTTTCTGTTACTGCACAGATATTGATATTTTCCATACTGAGGAGAGTCTCGAGTGCGTGCATCTTGAGGTTTAGACTTCTGGCGTTGAGCATCATTACCCTTAGTTTTTTTTTCTTTGTGTTGTCTATGGGGGTGGGTTTGTCTTTTGAGCCTTGCCTAAAAAAGGCACTATGGGGGAGGCAAGAGCCTTTGCCAGTATTTGAAAACCCAGGGGTGACAGGTGCAAGCCGTCCCTAGTGAAGCAACGTGGCTTGTCGACCATGTCATCCCAGGCTGACAGACACTGGATCTCCTTTGAATGACACCAATACTTTATCCAATTTAAAATTGATCATTTTGTCTTTATACTGTGGCATCATTCTTGGTGAGGGTAAGATGCTACTCAAGGTCAGGGTCATACCAGCCTGGGCTACATGATCAAAGAGCTCCTGTACGTCTTTTTTCATGTAGTCCAGGGAGGTACATCTCAGGTCATTCACACCAGCATGGACAATGACGGAGTCATATTTGTACTTGCATTGGAGTGACCTGAGTGCTTGTGTTATGTGGCGGATCCTGGCACCCGGCAGGCAGCTCACAGTAACCTTCTCCTTGTTCAGCCTGGTGAGTGGGACGTCAGTGTGTCTGACAATAGAGTCACCTATTACAAGTGTATTAGGTGTGTTGTTTAGCCTTAAGGGCTGTGACTGTGTGGCACACTGACTTTGTGAGCTATGTGCTACGTGGATATTGTTTTGTGGTAGGTGTTGCTTGGATGTCTGCTTTGAAGGTCTCTGCTGCTTAGGCAGATTTTTATTAAGAGCCTCCGAGCATGTTTTTGTGTGTTTATGTGTTTGGTTTGCTGATGCGATAGGTCTATGTGAGACTGGATTTGTGGTGTGTGTGGTTACCTTCTCCTCCTGACAGGCTGTACCAGTACTGGGTTGAGAGAGCTTAGCCTCCAGTTTGGCTATATAGTTGCATCTCTCACATATATTTGAGCTTGTTGGGAGGAGGAGAGAGTGGTCTGTATACATAAGGCAGTTGTAATATTGCCTCAAGATTCCCAGATTCACCAGCTGGACTGGAGAGTAAACCCGAAACTGACCTTTTGACATGCCTGAATAATACAGGGAACTACTTATTGACTGATCAGAAAGAACCAATAGGGAGCAAGTGCTTAGAAGGAGTATAAGAGGATGTAGTGCTTTAGTTTGTGTTTACCTATGAGATTACTTATACGAGCAAGTGCAGGGCTTTAGAATAAAAATACAGTGCTTAATTAGAGATTTAGAGCAGTTCTAAGGGAAAAAGTGAAGCGCAGACATTCTGGAGCTGGGGATAGTTTAAACCTGTTTAAGCAGTGCTGCCTGACGCTGCTCTGTGCGCAAGACCGCACAAAAAGAGAGTTGCAGGGTTTTAAGAGAGAGAGATCAAGGAGTTTAGAATTGACCCAAAATGGCCAATAAAACTACAGCTTCTAGGCGGTAACCACTCCTACAGGGAAAGGCAGGCTGCTCAGTGTTAACCACTGCCACTGGTGAACACAGAGACTTCCCTTTAGCCCAAGCAAGCACTGGCCTCCAAGAAACTTACAAACAGTTCAGAACAGCAAATCTGTAACTGAACTTTCTTAAATTTCAGAAAGTGGGAAAAAGCAAGATTTTTTTGTTTTTTCTTTTTTTGTTTTAGTTTAAAGGTAGCAGAGATACACAAGTAGCAAAATAGTGCAATAAATGACCCCACACTTGAGTGTTAGGCCAAAGTCAGGTAAAATGCAATTTTAAGAGAAAAAAACGATTTTAAATTAAGTGCAACACAGGAAATGCAGTAAACAGGCTCTAGATGTGTTCTAAATACTGTTTCTAATACAGATATAAACTTTAGCAAGCCAGAAAATACCGAAAAGTATGCGACAAAGCAGTAATTCTAAACAAAAAATCAGAAGAAAATACTTAAAATCTCAAAAGTGGCTCCTTTCTTCTCTCAGCATTTTCTCCCATTGGTAGGTGCTTCAGCAACAACTAACAAGCCTGAAAAGACACCACGTATGTGGTTTTTCGACTATTCAGTCCCGAAATACTGAAATTCGACATTTCAGTATTTCGAGATTGTATAGTGAATCCATATATATATATATATATATATATATATATATATATATATATATATATATATATATATACACTGAACATATTTATCTATGTACAATTGCTGTTATATGATTATTTGTGAGTCATACATACACATATATATCTATCTATCTATATATATATATATATATATATATATATATATATATATATATATATATATATATATATATATATATATATGTATATATACATATATATATATCTATCTATATATATATATATATATATATATATATATATATATATATATATATATATATATATATACCTATAGCTGTCTACATGTCTACATTTACAGATATAGATCTGTCCATATGTCCATGCATGTTCGGCTTATATGTTTGGCCTGTACCTCATTTTCTTGGCAATTGACATGGATGATCTAAAGATTGAAGTCAGTCACTTGGCCGACACCTTTTTGTTTCAGACTTTTCATTGCCTTCAAAATATGTGTTCTAGTACATATAACTGTGTAACTAGCAACATTTTAAGTGTATTGGAGCAGTATTTGACAGACATCCCTATTTATTCCCACATTTTGGCACACTTTGTCTGGAATTCTTGAATTAAGAGGTTCTGTGGTATGATATTACTACATTTCCTCTGCTATTGATTGATTGTGCTGGCTGATATGTTTGTGAAAATAAGAAGGTTATGTACAGCTGCCAAAGCTTACTGGTAAATAACTTTGTGTATGATGTGCAGGGTCCTGAGTTTGGTCCTTGCAGAGGCTGTATATTTTGTTGCTGGGCAGAACACCGGCCGTTGGATACAGAGTGATTAAGGGACATTTGAGCAGTTGTACACGGGTGTGCGTGGGTTTGCATGGAGCTAAGCAATGCTAGCCTCCAGGTGCATTTCCTTACACTCAGTTAACTTCTACTTTGCTTAATCTGTGTGGGCAATGCTTACCCCCACGCAAACACACTTATACACGCTTACTACTGCTTATACATGCTTACTATTGCTTATTTGTACTTACACCTGTGTACTAGTGCCTTATTCATTATGACACTGGCACTTCACATGTTGATTTAATGCAGTTCGCCTGATCAAATTTAAATGTTATTTAGTAGGTTATACAGCAAAATGATGTTCATAGACAGATTTCACATGGAAAATAGAATGTGCTGTAGTGGGGCTTGAACCGGGAATGCTTGCTTGTTAGGCGGATGCTCTGCCCACTACACTATTGCTGTTCTGCTTCATTTACATATTTCTACCATAATGTTATACCCATGTTCCCTTCCACTGGCCCCCATGCTCCATGTACACAACATCCATCCATTGTCCAGTTGCTAGCCCTGCTATAACACACCTCCACACATTTCCCTCTCTGCACGTCTCAGTACTCCTCCAGTATACTGTCTCAACCCAAGTGTCTGCAGGCTCTTCATCTGTTTAGTCCAATTATGTACGAGCCTTCCCTTGATCCTCCTCCGATATTGGTGGAGACATCGATGTGACCCACAACTTTTGGTTCGTCCTGCCAGGGGTGGACCTGTTGTTGTGTCAAGAGTAGACTTAGCTGGTCTACACTGTTTCTCCCACTGATATCATCCTGCCAGGGTTTTGAGAAGCAGCAGTTTGCTCACACACCTGGCCAGCCTCATCTCCCGGGCCCATGGAACCAACACCCCAGGTGTGACATTCTGTGCATGAAGCATGCCCACATGCCCCCATGACATGCACCGTTTTTCATTATTCTCTTCGGTATTATGCAAGACTACTGTTCTCACCATATGATTGGACAGGCACTGTTCTTTGATGCACACAGACTGCTCGTAATACTGTGATTGAGCAATGTATACATGTTTGCTGGTATTAATCTACACACTTACTTACATTTCCTATACTGTTGGATGACTGTGCTGGATGATATGTTTGTGATCACAGAAACTGAATGTGTATCTGCCATGGCTTAGTGGAACTCACATAGACTGTGGTGTGCATGGTCAGGGGGTTGCAACCTGGCAGTGCAGATTATTTTGTTAATGGCCACGATGACAGCTGTTGGCTACAGAATGACTAAGGCACTGTGGAGCAATTGTAGGCAGGTATGTGCTGGTTTTTGCATGGCTCAGCATTGCTGACCTCTGGTTGTGGCATCTTATACTGAGTTAGCTTCTACATTGCTTAACTAGTGTGGTAATTGCTTACCATCACCCAAACAGACTTACACCAGCTTGCTCCTGCATACCCCCACCCTACTTCATTGTCGACCGGGACAATCATACTGGATGCTTGTCCATTTTCAGTGGTGGCCCGGGGAGTAGAGCTCCACAGTGACCCCAGCTACTAATTCCACTTAATACTGACATGCTCACATTCATAGAGAGTAAAAGACGTAACATAGCTACATACCACATTCTTTATGCTTCGTTTATGTTAACATGTTGGTATTAGACATGCTTAGGTCAGGTTTACATGTCAGGTGTGACTGCTGCAAAGGTCAGTTTAAGGTGAAGCTGGATTCCAGTTCAACAGTTCTCTATAGGATACACGCAGGTATTCGTGGTAGGTTTAGTTATTCCATACCTGTGTGGTACAGTAGAGGAGAATAGTGAAGGTGTAGACAGGTAGGTAGAGGAGGTGACATTGTAACTGTGTAGTAGGCTGTTGGAATAATTGGATGGGGAGCAATTGGGAAGGTTTGTCGGATGTTGGGATTTGTATGCGAGGCAGGACAAGAGGTGTCAGTTTTACTAGTTGATGTAGGGGGTATAAAGTGTAAGTTGGGGGGGGGGATTTCGCAAGGTGGTGAGCCTGTGCTGACCCAAGTGTGCTTGTGGTGTTCCTTCATGTGTTATTTACATGTGTCCTGTGGGAAAGCTGAGGTAATACATGTGGGAAGGGGGTTCCAGATTCTACCAATATAGTTGGGAAAAAGGGTGTCACCTACATGTAACTACAGCCCAGTGATGTCTATAGGCGTTTCTGCAGTTACCTCCTACTGCTCCTCTAGGCGTCAAATATTGCCTGCTCATATTTGCATTAATAATTCCAAAACCATGATACATACAAGGTATCAGAATATTTTATCTTGAAGCATATATGATGGCAAACACAACTGTATTGATATATCACCTCTGTCAATAAGTATTTGTTAGAACTGTAAGGTGATAAATTCATTTTTTAAAGGCTGAAGCCACACCCACTGGGAGTTAAAGGTATACACTCAAAAGAGCTCTGCTGGAGGGAATGAGTTAGAAATGGAAAAGGGGTTGATAGGTAAGTGGTGTTCATGGGGCACAAAGTGGAGCGACAGTAGGGGAATTATCCAGGGATATGCAGGAAGGCTGAAGGGAAGGTCCACAGCTGGCCATGTCTTTTACAGCAACAGCTGTGCATATACACTGCATTTGGAGTTTGCGTTGGACACTCACACCCCTGCATGGGGGTGAGGACTACAGTAATAACTTGTGATGCCTATTAGATTGGCTTACATGTCTACAGTGGGGTGTTGTGACCATGTGTTTTTTGGTATTATGTAGTGGGCTTTGCAACAACACATATGGTTATACCGTACTTTGCCATGTAAAATCAACTGTGCTGCAGTGGGACTCATACTGGAAATGACTGCTCATTTAAGCGGCAGCTCTGCCCAATTCACACTATTGCTTACATTCCTGGGCCGGTCCGTATAGAACAACTCCTGCCAACACCTGCATGTCTCAGCCCATAATTGCATAACCATAGTTCCCCCACCCACCCCTCCTCTACAGCACGCATCCTTACTGTGGGTGCAGGTTGGGTCTAACCACACCACTACACACTGCCCACTCTCCACATCTCAGGACCCATCTCGTACGTTGACTCGACCCATGGGTCATCAGGCTTGTCAAACCTTGTATTCCATGTACATACATGGCCAGCCTTGAAAAATTGTTACAGGGACTGACTTCGATCATCATCAATTTTTGGGGTGTCCTGCAAGGGTCGCTCCTGTCTCTGTTGGAAGATTAGACTTGGCGGGTCCACAGTGTTCCCTCTACTGGTTGTGTCCTGCCTGTGGTTTAGGGAGCAGTGGATCATTTACATTGTTTGTGTGTTTGTTTGTATATTTCCCCAGTCTGGTTGGGGGGGGCACTATGTTTTACATGTTTGTTGATTGGGCCCTCAACCCCATTGGCACGGCCTGTGAACATATGTCATTCCTACATGCTGCATCATATCATAGCTATAGATCTGTGTGTATATACATATATATATATATATATATATATATATATATATATATATATATATATATATATATACACACACACACACACACACACACACACATATATATATATATATATATATATGTATATATATATATATATATATATATATATATATATATATATATATATATACAGATATATATATATATATATATATATATATATATATATATATATATATATATATTGCTGTATATATATCTCCGACGACATGTGGATGTATGGGTGTCTGCATATGTATATATTTATATGTGGGTATTTATATATGTGTCTGTCTATGTATGTATATATTTGTACTACAGAGAGGGTGAGGTATATATCTATTTAGTTATGGATATATATACACACACACACAGATACACACATACACACACACACACACACACACACACACACACACACACACACACATATACACACACACACATACACACACACACACACACACACACACACACACACACACACACACACACATACATATCTCTACATATTTACCAACATATCCTGTAATGTAGACTGGTATTGCTGGATACTGTGTTTCGTGTGCATAACGACCAACCTTGTATGCCATGTATGCTTTGCGATACCTACAACTAAATCTGTTAGTGTAATCTAAGTCACACGTGAAATCTATTGTTAGTACCAGGGTAACATTCGGCCCATGCGGGACAACCCAAACATTGGGTATTCAACTTTCGCCTACACCCAAAGTTACAAAGGTACCCATGACTATGTGCATAGACTACAGCATGTGCCAGACCTAGTATACTTGAGTTGGGACACCATATGGGACGAGTCCCGGGCTGGGGAGTGGAGGGAGGGCAATGTGTGGTGGTGTGGTAGCTATGGGCCTGTAATCAGGGTAGGGATGATGGCTGTGTGTGTGTGCAGCGGGTGGGGGGGGACTGTGAATAATGAATGTATGGGTCGCGGATGGCCTGGGTTGGATGGGCCTGTACTGGTCAGCCTGCCTAGTGGGTGGGGGAGAGGGGAATGTGATGTCAACATGTGAAACATAACAGAGGGCTAGTTTAAATCCCTATTTAAATGAAACACGTACAATACAATGAGCTTGGTAGTGTATTGCAGGGCAGAAGTGTTTGGCTGTGGGGGGTATACCAATTCGTACGAGACGTATATTGTTTGGGGCCTGTCAGGCCCATTGACGATGCATGTGGACATATATGTTTCTGTTGATCTACCATTGCTATCTACAGATGTCTGGCCATATATACCTCTATGGGTATATATATTTGCTTACATATTTCTAATTATGTCCGTAAATACCTACGGAGACATATATATCTGCATACATATCTGTAACTTGCTGTGTATATGTGGACATATAGGTGTTGACATATATATGTGTAGATGTCGGCATTTGCATGTATATATGTTCATATATTTGTATATATATATGTATATATATTCCTGGATATTTCTATATATCTATGTATAAATATATATGTGACTACATCTATATATATGTTATAGCCATTTAGATAGTAATATATTTGCACACACACGTCCATCTAGATGCAGGCATACATTCTCTGTACTGTTGCATGACTGGCCTGGAGTTATGTTTCTGTCAACATATGATTTATGCATATCTGGCATGGCTTAGTGGTAAATCATTTTCTGTATGGTGTGCATGGTCCTGGGTTCCAGCCTTAAAAGACACTGTTTATTTTGTTGCTGGGCAGAACACCTGCCATTGGATACGGTGTGATTAAGGCACTTTAAAGCAGTTGTAAGCGGGTTTAAGTAGAGGTAAGCACTGCTAACTTCCAGTCACAGTTTCTTACACCAAGTTAGCTTCTCCTTTGCTTAATCTGTGTCTGCAGTGCTTACTCCCACTCAAACGCACTTGCACACACTTACTAGTGCTTACATAAGCTTACTACTGCTTATCTGAGCTTACACCTGCTTATTGCTGCCCTATTCATTATGATACTGACTCTTCACATGTGCATTTCCTGCAGTAAAATGTATGTTATTTAGTGGGTTTTACAATACAAATATTGCTTATACCATGCTTTACCGTGTAAAATAGACTGTGCTGCACTGGGACTCAAATTGGGAATGCCTGCTCATTAGGCAAATGCTCTGCACACTCCACTATTGCTGTGATGATTCATTTGCATATATCATCCTTGTTATCCTCTTCAGCCTTTTAGGCTGCTTTCACCGTGGCTGAGCAATGGGCACACCCACACAACTATGGTTAGCTGTACTCGGAGCTTTACACACCAATACGGGGGTTTCTTCTTTTGATTTTTATGTCCTGTTGCTGTTGTACACATGGGGGACTGTTGGTGAGGATATCTGGACACCTATGAGCGGTATCCCTCAGTTATTTCCACTTTCTGCTGTTCAGCATTGAATGGGAGTGTTTATTAGCTCTCAGACATGCCCCCTGTACTTGTACACACTCCGTGTAAGCCTGGGAGCTAGGGCAGTGTCCCTTCATTGCTATGCATGGCATGCTGCCGCCCTGCTCCTAAGTGTCTGCTTCCGTGCAGGATTAGACTAGTCCTGCATGGAAAATTAGTAAATCCGGGGGAAAGAAAGCAGTCTTCATTTATTCATTTAATTTTATACAAATATCTTTGCTTATTTTTCAAAGACGGAGATTAAAACATTTTCAGGCAGGGGCAGCACAACTATTTCTGTTCAATAATTCTTTCATAGACTGAAATGTTAGACTGAATAAAATACACCATTGTTATAGTGTTCCATCAACATCATAACCTATTTTACTTTCAAATTACTTAGCAGACATGATTATAAATGTTTGCTTTAGACATAATTGCAAGATGATGGTGTGTCATTTCTTTTAAAGATTTATCAATATTCATCCATTACAGAAGCTGAAATAACTGTGAGAAGTTTTATTTCACTTTACGAGTGAAACTCAATGACAGTGAAGAGAAGAAGCATGTTTTCTACACTAAACAGAGAAGACAACAAAGCTGCAGAAGTGAACTTCCCAAATCACAGTTTTGTTAAACTGTATCATTTGTAGAGAAGGGACAGTTTATAGACACTTTAAATTCAAAGGGCATATACTTGGACCACAAATCTATACCAGGTGAATTGGAAGTAGCAAATGGAATTGAAAACCACTCCTCGGATATGAGCACTGCCCCAACCAAATGCCATTAAAAACTGTTACTTAAAATCATTCCAATTAAATAACAATAATAACAGAGAAAACAGAGACATGAAGCAGTCAACATCTTTTCAGGCTATTTCCTCCTTATAACTTAAAATATATTGTGTAAAGCTATAACATGTAAAGAATAATGCATAATACAGTGTGTTCAAATAATTATGACCTCATAAGCATCAGTATCAAAGTTGTAACTATTGCATTTGCACTTCTCAAATAATAGTTCTGCCATTAGAACAGATGTTATCCTTAATAGTATTGTAACCTGAAAGAGACACAAATGGGATAAAATCCCTAAGGTTCATTACAGTCGAGTCTTTATCATCAAGAACAATATCAAAAACATTCATGGTTCACTTCTATTTCAAGTGAGTGCTAAGCTATTAATTACATAGTCAGACGAATTGCATTAAGTATCATGGACAGGCAGAATGAGGAGGGGTGACATGAATTGTTTTCAACAGCTAAACCACTGTTACTTTATCTCTTGCATATTAGTGTGGACCAGATCCAGTATGCTTGCTCCCCTGGTTGGTGTATTGCTAATCTGGTCCAGGGAATTTGTGTTTACAAAATTCAAGGATGTCTGCCTGCATGTTTAATGTCATATAAGATTCCCAGTCAATAATGGGGTAATTAAAGATGCCCATGAATATGGCTTTGGGTTTCAATTGTGACTGTTTCTAGTAAGCTGAAATATGTGTTATGGTTTTCCTGGGTTATAGAGGGGGCCCCATAGATTGAAAGGAAGTGATATAGGATTTTACCTACAGTGTTTTAGACATGGAAAAACTCAAGTGCATCTTCCTGTTTGACCAGCTTTGAGGTATATGTATTTTTGAGTAAATCAATACAGATCTACCTTTATTAACTGCCAGTGTAGTAACTGGTCTAAGTGTGTGGAAGGCATTAAAGCTTTGCACTGCTGGGGTGCTCTTAGCAGCTTTAATCCATGCCTAGGGGACTGCATAGACATCAGCATTCTCAAGGGTAAGGAGAGCTCATAGGAACTTTGTTTAGACCCTTTGCATTCAGCAGTAACACCTTTAGATTTTCTTGATTTTGATTTGCTATGTTGGAAGTATTTTCAATTTGGCATTGCCTAAAAATGCATTAATGATGAGGGCAGTGTTTTAGCTAATAGTTAAAAGCCTAGAGGTAAAAGAAGCAAACCATCTATGGCAAAGCAGTGTGATCTGCTGGCTAACTCCATCTGTGTAAATATTGCAGCTCCTTAGAATGACACCAGAAAATAAACCAATTATAAAACTCACTCATCTTTTGTTCATATTGTGGCATCATCCTTGGAGAAGGTAGAATGCTGTTTAATGCTAGGCTGATAGCAGCCTGGGAAACTATTCTAAGAGCTCCATGATGTCTCTTTTCATATAGTCTAGGGAGGTACATCTCAGGTCATTTACACCCTCCTGGACTACGACTGAACCATACTGGTACCTGTGGTCCAATGACGTGTGTATGTGTATGTGTGTGTGTGTGTGTGTGTGTGTGTGTGTGTGTGTGTGTGTGTGTGTGTGTGTGTGTGTGTGTGTGTGTGTGTGTGTGTGTGTGTGTGTGTGTGTGTGTGTGTGTATTTGTGTGTGTGATATGGTGGATCCTGTTTCATGATAAGCATATGACCTTGACTTTCTCCTAACTCAGCCTGGTGAGTGGGACATCAGTGTTTCTTACAATTGAGTTTCCAATTACCAGAATGTTGTGTTGTGTGGTGACTTGCCTTATGACCTTAGAAGTAGCGGCTCCATGAGATTTGGCTGTATGTGTTAATGTGGGTGTTGTTTTGAAAGAATGCTTTTGGGGCTTATAAGGGAATTTGAGATGTGTGTCTAATCCAGTACGTAATTGAGGTTTAGGAATGTTACATTTAAGTATCCCAGAATATGTGGGTCAATGTATCTGTTTCATGCTGTGTGTAATGGGTGCATTGTGTATACTACTCACAGCCTAATTGACATTAGTAGTGCTTTTATTTTAGAGCTTTGCCTTCAGTGACATTGGGTAACTACATCTCTCACATAACTTATTAGATTGTTTGAGGATTAGTTGGTTGTTAGTAAACATAAGCCATTTTCTATCTTTCCTCACGATGCCCATATCCACCAAGTAGGTAACAGTGATAGTGAGAAAGTTCATATCCATGGCAATAGGCCCTTTTTATTGATTAGACAGTTGAGATGAGAATATAGAGTAAAGTTAGGAGTATCTGGTTTGTATCTCTGGGGGCAATACTTGTCTCTGCGCCAAATAGTTGCCCCATGTGCAATCTGGTATTGGTGAATTGTCAAGGGTGTTTTTACAGAACAAATATCAACTGAAGGTACCTGTGTCTACATAGGTCACTACCAAACACTTGAGGGGAAAAGTACAAAAGTAAACCCTGAAGACTATTGGATGAAGTAATTAGGGAGATATTATGAAGTTAAGGTAGATAGTAGCTAATCAAGCAGTACTCAATGAATAGAAAAAAATAGATTTGTCAATAATGATGAATAGTGGGGATTCACCTAATTTTCTACTACCTGGCTGCAACTAGTGCTGGTCTCACCAAAGATTCAATCTGCTGGTATGCAATGCTCCTTAGCTTCTTTTCTCACCAGAAGCAACACATTAGTACTAACCCAAGATGAGAAGCAGTCCACAGGCAGTCTTGTACCAGATAAAGCAGGATTCTGTAGGCTTGTTCGGGTCTATATTATGTGATCGAAGAATCTCTTCTTCGAACACATAATAATCGACACATATACAGCAAATGCTGTAAACCACAAATGGCCATATCCTCAAATTTTTTCCTCAGGAAAAAATTCACATGACCGTAAAATAAAAAACAAACTTTAAAACACTAATCAAGTGGGGAGCTTTGCCCCCCACACCCCCTAACTAAATATACCAACTCTGAGATCACTCTACATTGAAGAAAAGGGCAATTCCTGATAACAGCCAACTGAATTTTTTCCAGAGGAAAACATTTGAGGACATGGCTGTTTGCAGTTTACATAATATAGACCCGGCTTGTTCTAGCTCTTTCTTGTAGATGTCTTGAAGAGTAACCGGATAAGAATAGAAAATCCCATACAGGTATTCACTGCCCAATTGGAGACAATCAGAAATCAATACCCTCTACTCTTTCTCTCAACAGGAGCAAAACAGTAGCACAAATTCCAAGCTGGCACACATGAAGCAGTTATTAAACTTTCTGGTGATCAGCAGTCTACAGGAAATAATGCCCTTATGCTCCTTCTCTCAACTGGAGCTAAACAGAAGCACTAATGCCAAGATGAATAATCAGAGGCAGAATGTGGGCTCTACAGTGATTAGTGCCCTTAGTCAAGATGTTGCAGATTTTAAAGGTAATATGGGAAAAATACATTAATATTCTAAGAGTTGCAGTGTACACATAGCAGTTAGATATGAAAGATGGGGTAACTCAGCTTGAGCAGTCTGACGAGAGAGACAATAATTTAAAAAAAGCAAGATAGACTGGAAGGGGTGGACACTTAGAATTCTGTTGTTATGGAAAGAAAAGAGAGAGCCAATAAATTTAAATAGCTGAAGAGGAGTATAATTTTGTACTTACTGACAATAGCCAATGAAAGAGGAGGGGAAGGAATTACAAATTCAAATTAATATAAGGGGCAGGCATGTTGAGAGACATTGTGTTTTAAATTTTGTGTGACTCACAAGCGACAGATCTTTCATTTCTTTCCTAGTTTAAATACACAATAGAAAACATAATGCGATTAAAACACATTGTAATGAAAATAGACCAACAATATACAAATAGAAGAAAGCAATAAAGCAATACTAAATACAAGAAGTTAATATAAGGAAAAACAAGCTAACCTCTCTCCCACAGCAGTCTATGGCATAGTCTGTGTGAGCTTTTCCAGACAAAGCCTTGAAATGTTTTATTTTACCCCTAATACAAGATTTAGTCCCTAGGCCTTCCCTCATTTGAAAGGTAATTAACCTTAAGTAGGGTTTTATGATAACAAACACATTCAAGCCAGGAGGGTTGTGCGCTCTGGACAGTTGAGAGGTATGAAGGGATGGACATTCCTTTCTCATTCCAACTAATCTCTTCTATCATTAATTCTTGTGTTGCACAATTTAACCTTTTGTTTGGCAGTTTACTAACTGAAAAAAACTCCTCTTTACCTCATTATATGATCAGTTTTGTCCAGTTATAGTGCTTATATTACTTAAATTATTTTTTTTGGGGGGTGTACAATTGGAGTGAGTAATGCAATCAAATATCTGCCTAAACCCAGTCATTAGTTTAATTTATCAGTTTGTAACCTGAAAAAGGGGAAAAAAAAGAAAACAAACCAAAACAAAACACAATCACCAATATGCTTCCACTCCTGTCCAGGGATGTGATCTAAAGAATAATAGTATCCCACCTAAAACCATAATATAAACAAGAAAAAACATTTGGCATATTAAGCTAAATTAAATTTATCACATACCCAACTGTAGCACCTTAGTCAATGTTCTATCCTATACAATCAAATATTGATTCATATTTTAACTATTTGAACTATAAACAGAGTCTACTTTCTTAGTAGAGTCTGCATGCTTATATTGACTTCATTATGGTCTTTTGAGCATCAATATTACATTAAAGATGCAATATGAAATTTAGTACTTAGATCATCCCAATCTGATACTCAGTCTGGTGAGGTATTACCCCAAGCCTGTTCAATCATGCTTAATTCTTCCAAATGAATTTCTGGAGAAGTAAATGCCATCTCATCTGAATGATCATCCATAGAATCCATTCGAAGCATGGCCAACCTCTTTTGAAAGGAAAAGTCAGAGTGAAAAAGGTCTGAACATGCAGTTGAATGATTAGGACAGGTATTTAATGACCTCTCTCTCTCTCTCTCTCTCTCTCTTTTGTGTTGTTTTTGATGAGCAGGTTTTAACTGTATCCAAGTAAAAGGATATTAAACCAGCTTGCTGCTGCTGTAGAAAACATTCAACTTCCTGTGGTTCTTGAAATGAAGTTTGCAAATAGCTTTTCACAAGAACCAATGTGGTTGAATACCAGAGCAGTACCTTGTAGCTGTTTTCTTTCCCTTTCCACAAAAATGTGGCCAAGGATTTTCACTTTTTAGTATGAAAGGTCTTGGATTACAGCTTTGTAGTCTGGCATGAAAGAATTATGTGTGCTCTCTATACAAAAGGTGAGGGTTCCATATTCAACACTTTGCCAAGTTCTTTTTTTTTTTTTTTTTTTGATAAATTACATGAGCTCTGTGCCCTCCATATTCTCTGGGATCCTATTATTCAGATATTGTTTCTATGGGCTCAGATCTCAGAACCTTTCATCATATTTTCTAGCTGAAGGATTTGTGCATGTAAATGTTGGATATCTTTGGTCTGTCATCTTGTTGCCTCTCGTTGAACTTCTATTTCTGATTTTTGCACCTGCAGTGTATCCTGGATGGCTCATAGCTGAATTTTATGGTTGGAGATAAAGTTTTTTTACATGTTGTATATCAGCTGCAGTGTCTTTCATTATGCTAGATCAAGCTTCTCTCAGAAATCTTAGTGCATGTAGTTCCTCTGGGATAGCTGATGATTTCAGTATCATAATGGTTCCCTGGCACAATGTTGCAACTGGCCATAGAGCTTCTTTTCACAGGTAAGTTTTAACACAGAAATCCTTTAGTAACTTCATTTTATTAAGCCTCACAAATAAGTGTGCCCAACTTGTATTTTGCTTGAAATATTATTGTGGGATCAAAAATATTTTAACTTTGTCCCATGCAACGGGAAGCAGGTGGGGATTATGCATCTACCTCCATGGATGTACTTGAACAAGACCCCCAACACACAACTTTCAGGTAGTTTACAACATAATCATCTGACATCCTAGCATGGCTTTTCAAAAGAGGGAGTTAAGTGAAAATGTGCCCACACTGGCTCGGTAGTAGTGTTCACTATGCCTTCCTCAGTTTCGCTCAGTTCATTTATTGCTACTGTTGCACCTCCTATGTTTTGTCAGACTAGCTTAAATGAAATATTTTTTTGTGAATAAATGGAGACAATGGTGTTCCAAATCTGTTGATTGAATTCATAATTAATGCCATAACTTATCTCACACCTTATATGTGTTGATGATGATGATGATGATGATGATGATGATGAATTAAAAAATACCACGAGCCTCCTAAGGAATCAACAGTCAAACGAAGAAGGAAACAAGCTGAAGCAAAAAAACTGTTGAAATCTCCATGAAATGAACAGGAATCCGTGCTGAAATATCCAATCTTTTATTGAACAGTAAAAACAGAAGATGAGCGCTTTCACGTGCCACATGCACGCTTCTTCAGATCTAACATTGTGAATTTACAAAGGCTTTATATATCAAAATCAATTGTTTTAATTGAACTAATAAAACAATTTAGAATATAGAATCCTTTAGCACCCTGCACTAAGGAAATTTAAAGTGCTAGTGCACGTTTATCAAAATAACTCTACAAACAACTTATGGTCTATAGACAATGACTAAAACATGCTCATCCAGAATGATTACATCATACAAATAAAAATTAAAACATCATAAGACTATTCTAACAAGCATGAAAAATATATACACTTATATATTAAACCAAAAATAAATCATGTAAAAACTATTATAGAACATCTAGCATAAAAACATATCAAACTACTGATATAATGATATACAAATCAGGATGGACAGATATCCTAATATGACTTAAACTGATGTCATATTGATCTTATGAATAACTATGACTAAGATCATGAACACTAAAGACTTATTCATGACATGGAACATAAAAATAGACATAATACACAAGCCTAGACTAAATGCTGAGATATGAACATTATAAACAATAAAAATGTATCAATCAAAACATTATGTACATATGTTTATTAAATATGACTTGAGAATACATCTTAAGCCAAAGTATCATACTTAGCAAAATAGTCAGATGACTAAAAGTCAAAAATAATTATATATATAAAACATAATATATGGATAAAAAATGTTATAGGTTCTATCTATGGACTCTATCTTCTAACACAGGTTTTAAAGAAACATAATGGTTCAAACCTGGTGGTAAATGTGCCCCTGACCTAAAAATCCACTCAAATTCAAGTCTAGCCAAGTAATTCACGTTATCACCTTGTCTCAGACTTGGTACAACCACTTGTAGAACTCTAAAACTAAAGCTATGATCAATATATACATTAACATGTCTAGCTAAGGCGTTCAGCTCATTCTTTTTTCTAATGTCGTAAATGTGGTTATAGATCCTCTCTTTAAATCTTCTTTTTGGTAGACCTATATAAACCGCATCACATTGCAAACATGTAGCCAAATATATCAAATTCATTGTATTACAATCTGCATAAAATCTAGGTTCAAACTTGAAAATAACAGAAGGATGTAGAAATTGCTGTGTTAGTGTGATATATTGACACATGTTACAACTCCCACAGGGAAAACTCCCTTTGTCTGGTCGGTCTAACCGAAGGACATGTCTGATCTTATTGTCATCATGACTAAAAATTAGCTTAAGATTATCACAGTTCTTAAATACAAATCGAGGTCTATCACCCACTATACTTCTAATAGAGTAATCCATGGTCAATACATTCCAATGCCTGCCAATAATTTTCTTGAGTTCTATGACATCATTGGTATATTTCATCGTATATCTCAACTTATTATTAACACAGGATCTATACTGTGAAGAATGTGAGATGTACTGAGACTGTTGGATGTTATTATTTAAACCCTCTGTATATTCAGTAACAGAATCAAGCAATCCTAGGGTTGTGTTTTTTATACATCTGACCAAACTATGAGCATATCCCCTGTTTAAAAACAATTGTTCCATGTCATCAGCCTCCTTCAACAAACTAACATTGTCTCTACATAATCTAGTCAATCTAATAAATTGGCTTTTAATAATGCCCGGAAAGATATGTCTGGGATGCATACTATTGTAACATAATAAAGTATTTTTCCAGCATGGTTTCCTGTATAAATTCGAAACTAATCTATTGTAATTATTATACATAAGATTAACATCTAAGAAACTGATATTATCCTCTGAGTATTCAGCTGTGAACCTCAAAAACTCTGTGGTAGACTCAAGATAATATAAAAAAGCTTGGAACTCTAAACGAGTCCCTTGCCATAAAATAATCACGTCATCTACAAATCTCCTATATAGCTTGACTCTGTTAAACCATACACTATTGAACAAATACTGCTTCTCCCAAAAGAACATGACCAAGTTGGCGTATGTATTAGCACATGGGGTGCCCATGGCGACACCCCATAGCTGTAAATAATATTTCTTATTGAACAAAAAAATGTTGTTATATAATACCAGTTCTAATAGTTGACATACTAAAATTTGTCTGTCAACACTGAAAGCAGTCTCACTGACAATCACTTCTCTAATGGCTTGTATACCATAATCATTAGGTATACAAGTGAATAGATTTCTGATGTCAAGTGTTACTAACAAAGAGTTTTCCCTCTCAAGGGAATCATATTGTAGATGTTCAATATCATTTAACAACTGGTACGTGTCCTTAAGTATTGTAGGTATGGTATCAACTATTGGTCTTAATAGTTTCTCTAAAAAAATAAAAATTTTAGAAGTGGCCCAACCTCTGCCAGAGACAATTGGGCGCATAGGAATGGGGGATACATTTTTGTGAATCTTGGGTAAACCCTTCAGACATGGAATTACAGGGTTCTCAATATGGAGGAACTCATAAACTTCTCCACTTATTTGTCTACACATTAGCATATCATACAAGCTATCATGAATGTTTCTCACTACGACATCAACATCACTAACCAGCAATGCTTTATATGTGCTGGCATCCTCCAGTAAAATTTCCATGCTCGCAACATAATCACTTGAGTCAAGTAAAACAACCCCCCCCCACCCTTATCAGCTGACTTATTAATTATATTGTCGTTCATTCGTAGAGTTTGCAAGGAGACAAATTCTGTATTACTCAAATTATAAAACCTATTCCTTTTATTACCAGTAGAAAAATGTAAATAAAAGTCTCTTTCACAGAGCTTTATGAAGCACTCAACAGCAGAAGGTAACATGGGCGTAAAAATACTTTTACGTTTAAACAGTTGAGAAGACAAAGCATTATTATAAAGGTCTTCACTGTTCTTAAAGTACATTCTTAATATATATATATTAATATGATATTAATAAGATATATGTGTTATACATGTGAGAAGAAATGCATTACTGTCTCCTTTCATCTTTTGGTATTCCATGTTTATACTCTCCTTTAATGCAGTTGTAGTTTTCACAATATGTTACATAACTGAAACATCACTTTTGTCTAATTTAAACTTTGAAAGAATCATCAAAGCATTACAGTCTTTACAAGTCAGTCATTCTGAGTGAGTACTGTTTTGTGAAAGTGTGGCAGAAATGGTAACAGATTCTCTTTAAAAACATTCAGTCATACCACCCTTGTTTTAGAGACATTAACCCGTGTCTTGCTTTTCCATGCAGCACATTATCATTTGTATATTCATTAAAATGCGTTGGCAATGTGTTTCATTCTAATTGACTATGATGGAATGTAATGTTCAAACAAAACTACCGCATTCTCCAAACAAGCACATTAATGACGTTAATTTATATAAAACCACTTTATTTGCTGTCTAGCACTTTGATCCTGAAGACTGAAAAGGTCAGCTAATTTAAGTCATTCTGCTCTTTATATAAGAACTTTGCTTGCAGGATAGAACAATGTTATCAGTGCTTGTGTGCATTTTGAGTAACAAGGTACATTTCAGCCACTGATAATTGCATTTAATAGTGCCAATGAATTAAGTCTGCATAAGATCATAAGAGATGCAATCAAGATCAGATTACTACAAATGGAAATGTCTGGTGGTGTCAAGTGAAAAGCTACGTGATGAGTTAATAAAACAAGGAGGTTTTGCAATGCAGCCATCAGATCAATGCATATAACATGCATACAATTATATCTCATTTTATTTAAAATTTGATGGTGATAAACAAAAAATACTTTTTTCATGAGACAATAAAACTGGTGAAATAGCTCATACGTGGATTGTATCAGATAAAATATCAGTGCAATAAAGTGCAATCATTTAAGCACAAATGAATTAAAAATGATGTACAACTGCATAAATCATAAAGCTAAGGCATACGTGATTATATTCTCCTTGAGGAGATCAGTAACTGACACGGTGCGCTCTACAGTAGGAAGCCATTGCTCTGATTGTCTGTGATTTGTGAACAAAAGAAATATGTTGCTGCTTTGCCACTGTATTTATATATTTTGAAGGGACAGAATTAGTGAAAATTTAGCCAGTAGAACTGCACATCTCTCCTACAGCTCTCTATCAACATGGTAATAAAGAAAAACAATATTATGATACTTAGATGCTAGACTTTTCTGGAAGTTTTATGGGTGTGAATTGGCTAAGAAGGGATATTGGTCACTGTCAGTATTTGTAAGTACTCAGTTTTTATAGGATCATAGGAAAAGCATGGCAATCGAGTCTTTCGACCATTTACGCCATGCCAGTATGCACTATCAGACTGACCCTCCTCTCTCGAGCAGGGCCAGACCTGTAAAGTTGATAGTGAGTTTGAAAGTAGTCATCCAATTGTCTAATCATATTTGAAGGAAGATAATGTATCACACTGCTTAATTTTCAGTGGGAATCTATTCCAGAGGTAAGGGAAGTGCTTTGCGATGAATGTAACTCTCCACCTTGTTCTACTTGACTGCCAGTGACAAGTAAGATTTCTTTTCTTGCTTTTGTGGAATTATTTAATGTGTGCAGGTGCATAAGATCTTGAACTACTGGATCTCTACTGGTTCAGAAAGCAAGACATAGGTCTCCTCTAAGCAGTCGATAAAATACTGAATAAAAGGAACAGAGTTTCCAGTCTTTAAAGGTAACTTAGTGTTTTTAATCCAGTGATGTTATTTGTTAGAAACTTCAGGGGGGTTTCTAGTTGTTTGATATATCTAATGAGTTCCATCCCAAAGTGTGGTATTGTATTCAATAACTGGCCTAATCAATGCTGAATACAAAGGTACAATAACCTCTCTGGATCTGGAAGTAACCACTTGGCAATCATCTGCACTATGTGGGACATCCTGACTAAAGTTGTTACATGATGATCAAAGCAGAAAGAATTATCAATCCATGCACCAACGTCTCACATTTTGGAGTGTGGTATTATCTTCTTCATATAATCAGATGAAGGATGGTTTACCAAATATGAACATATTATTTATTTATTTGTTAACCGGGTTAGTCCAACTGCGTTTGCAAACAAACCCATTTTCAGTGAAGTCCCGAGGAGAAAAACCCCAGCAAACGTAAGTAAGGATAAAGTGACAATATACAAATATTAAATAACAATCACAATACAAAATAATTGTAAAAAGAAAAGGTTATTAACTATTTGCATTGCACTGATAGCAAGCAACCCATTTTTAGTGGAGACCCAAGGGGAAAGAGTCCCAGCAAACATAAGCAAAGATAAACATACAGGACAAAAACTATTAAAAGTAACAATGCAAATATGAAAATAATTATAAAGAGAAAAATAAAAGAAAAAATGATGAACATTAATGGTTGCACTGATAGCAGTGGTCTAAATTTACTATATATAAGAGTAAAAACAAAAGGATAATTGTTGTTCAAAAGAAGTAAAATGTGCAGGCATTGATAGGAAGTGGGGGTGATATATACAGTGTGAAGAATGGGAGGGGGAGAGAAAGGAGGGGGCTATAGTAGGGCTATAGTAGTAGAGCTGAGGGGTTAGGAGGTTAGTTTAAGCAAAAGTTACTAACAGAGAAAGAAAGTTAGGAAATACAGCAGGTTATACAGTTGACAGACTAAGACTACAGGTGTTCAAGGCAGTGGCATAATTTCAAGTTTAGTAGGTGGGAGTTAAGTCACTTTTAAAAAAAGAGAAAGGAAAGGTTGGATCTATATGGAGAGGGAGTTTATTCCAATTTAGTGAGACAGAGTGTTTGTAAAGTAGTTTGCCAATATTCCTTTTGCTTTTATAAACCGGGGGAGAAGACTAGAGAGTAGCATGGCAGGCGAGAGCAGGGCAGGCAGAGGGGTTGTTGAGTATGGAAAAGGTACTGTGGAGTTGTGATTGCAGGAGAAGGTGCAGAATAAATATGGCAATTTTGTTGTATATTTGTTCCAGTTTCTGCATTGAGGTAGTTTGAATACCGGTAAGGATAGGGAAAGCATATAGAATACTAGGTAATTTTTTGTTCCTATAAAGTAGTCCAAGTTTTTGGTGGGTTATTTTGATGGCCTGTTGCATGTGCAAGTCAAATTTTAGTCGGTCATCAATTATTACCCCAAGGAGTTTGGTGTGTGAGGCAGGGGAGATAGTGGTGTCATCTAATGAGGAAAGAGAAAAGTTGGATTTAAGGTGAGAGAGTGTCTGAAGTAGGAATAGAAGGAGGTGAGTTTTCTCCAGGTTAAGGATTAGCTGATTATTTCTGAGCCATTTTTCAACAGAGATAAAGGAATTCTTTGTTAGTGTGTGTAGTTCAGAGATAGTATTGGAGATAGATAAGAGAGGAGAGTCATCTGCGTATTGTATTACAGATGAGAGACTGCAGGATGAATTTAAGTTGTTGGTAAAAATGTTGAAAAGGAGCGTTTCAAGTATGGAGCATTGGGGTACTCCAGTCTGATGAGCAAGGAAGGGTGAGAAAGGCTGCTGCCATCTAACAGCTTGTTTTCTGCCAGTGAGGTAAGACTGGAACCAGCCAAGAGTTGAAGGAGAGAGGTTTATGTCTGAGAGTTTGTTAAGAAGGATGGGATGAGACACAGTGTTAAAGGCTTTAGAGACATCAGGGAATAGACAAGAAATAAGGAGGTTGTTGTCCCTAGCTTCTGCAGCCTTCTGAGTAAAGGATAGTAAGGCAGTTGAGGTACTGTGTTTAAGGTGGAAACCATGTTGCGAGGGGGTGAAGCGATTTTCTTGAATAAGACAGGACAGTAGTTGAGCATGTATACATTTTTCAAGGATCTTAGAGAGCAGTGAGAGAATAGCGATTGGTTTATAGTTAGAGGGTTCAACAGAGTTGCCAGCTTTGTGCAGAGGAGTGGTATAGAAGGATTTCCATATTTCCGGTACGGTAGATTCCTGAATGGAGCAGTTGATTAAGATAGATACAGGATATGCAATAGAGTCAACAGCAATTTTCAGAAAATGAAGGGGGGGGGGTTATCAGTGGGCAGAGAGCATGGTTTTAGTTTAAGAAGCAGGGATTTGATATATTTAGCAGAAACAGGTTGCAAGATAAAAGGCTGAGAGACAGAGGATCATATAGGTTTAAGGGGAGGTGTGGGTGACACGGAAGAGTTGGGATGAGCAGAGTTACCAGAGGGTAGGAGTTTAGAGGTGCAGTTTCTGAAGTGTTTGTTGAGTAAGTTTGCAGTTTCAGAGGAAGAGTGGTAGAGGAAAGGGTTAGGGATGGTAGAAGAACCAGTGTGGAGCAGGAAGTTGATAGTACTCCAGAATTCTTTGGGGTCATTTGGGTGAGACCTTTGAAATTTAGTGAAATATTGGTGTTTATCCAAAATAATAATTTTTTACACAATTTCTGAGTTGCTTATAGCCTTGGAGAAAGATGGGAGTTTTAGTGGGTTACCATTTTTTTCCATAGAGCACCTCTTTCATGCATCAAAGCATGAGTAGCTTTGGAGAGCCAGGGTGCAAAATTAGATTTGATTCTAATTTTGTGAGTTGAGGCAAGAGAGTTTAGAACATCAAGGAAAATGTGGCTGAATTTAGTGACAGCATCATTGAGCAGGAGAGTTTTTAGGAAAGACTAGTTGATGGCAGAGAGTCTGTAGTTAAAGGTTTCAGGGGAAAAGTTAGTCAGTTTCCTACAATCTCTGTAGAGAGTGGGATTAGAGGGATGAGGAGAGTGCCTTAAGACAGAGATGGGAGAATGGTCACTAATAGAGTCAGGGAAGGCAGAAGGGTTACAATAGCTGTTTGGAGAGTTGGGCAAGATCCAGTCAATTGTGGAACCAGTCTCATTTTTATGGTAGTGGGAAGGGGTAGTGATCGGTTGTGAGAATCCATACAGGTTTATGAAATGTCGGGGTGAATCACCAGTAAGGGTGTTCTAATCTATATTAACATCTCCAAGAATGATGGTTTCGTAGGGGATAGAGGTGTTTATCCAGGAGAGAAAATGTTCAACGATTGGGATGTTTTTACCTGGAGGGATATAGATAGAGGCAATAGCCAACTTCCTATAATTATTGATGTTGCAGTCTAGGAGCAGTAGTTCAGCAGGGGAGAAACAAGGCAGAGTAATATCTATAGTTGTTAGCGTCAGTGAAACAGAGTACAGGATAGCCACCCCACTTTTTGGGTGTCCTATCAGACTTATAGATATTGTATTGAGGTGGGAGAAATTCAAAGGAATTGATAAGAGGTTTTAGCCAGGTTTCCGATAGGGTCAGGATGTAAGGTTTGTGTTGGGCCAACCATGCATGAAGTTCAGATGTTTTGTTGTTTATGCTTTGGATGTTCATTGCAGAGATAGAGAGATATTTGAGGCAGAGATATTTGAAGATTTTTTTGGGGGGGCAGCAGATGAAGGTGGAGCAGGAGTGGAGAGATGGGAGGGATCAGGATTGGGATGGATGTCACCAGAAACCAGAAGAGCAAAGACAAAATGGACAAGGTGTGAGTGGTCAGTAAGGGGTATGGGGTACTTGAGTTTGGGCTTAGGAGTAAAAGCGTTGTAGGCCATGAGTTTAAATTTAAGACATTGAAAGGGGGAGACACAGAAAAGAGAGGAGTCAATAGTCAATGGAGCTTGCTTATATGTTGGAAGAGGTCAGGGAAAGGGAAAGGTGGTGGAAGTGGAAAGATATGGAGCTCAGTGTGGTAGGAAGTGCTTAGGGCTAGTGAGATTAGAAGTGGGAGAAATAGCAGTAAGGATAGCATTGTGTGATGGAAAAGGAGGTGAAGAGTTATAGAGAAAAATATAAAGAAATATATTAGGGAAGGGTGGTGGCTAGAAATAAGCAGTATGAGGGAAGGAACAGTATTGAGGGGTGGAAATAGTGAGTATGTGAGGAGATAGTAGGTGTGCTAGGGAGTGAAAGAGGTAGGTGTGAGAGAGGAAAGAAACAGAGGAGGTGGACCAAGTTGGGCAGGGAAAAAGGGAAGATTGGTTACAAAGTGGGAAAAGTGAAAGGGTGAGAGCACAAGTTATAGTGATAAGAGAGAGCTGTGGGAGTGACCAGACAACAAGGTGAAAGTATAAATTTGAGGATACTTGGGGTGGGTGGAATTCAGGGGTAGGAGGTGACTGAACTGAGCCCAAGCAGAGTGAGGGGGGAGTGGAGCAGATAGATCCACACCACACCACAGGTAAGTTTAATGTAACGGCCTACAACCTGCACTCAGCACTTTAATTTTACTTCCTTTTACCAGGAAAGACAGACTGACAGTATACAATTTTGAGCTTTTTATCAGGGTTACTTGTTCAAATGTCAGACAAATAAGTAAAACCCTCAAATCAAATCTATGTCTGAGTATTAGAAAGCCACAAAGGTGCAAGGTATAGCTGTAAAAGTTAGGGTCAGAGAGACAAATGTATGATGTCGGTTTACTTTAGTTACGGGGGAAGGAGGCAAAAAATAATGCAGAAAGAGCCCTATGGCTGACCAAAATGGTGACTCACTTTCTTACACAGCATGGTAGAAGAGAATTTAACAAACTTTTTTTTTATATATATTTGTAACCTACACTGTTTAATTGTTGGGAGAGAAAAAGGTTTTGTTGTTAGGGACTGTGGAAGCAAATTGCAATCCCATAGACACCATTTTGCAGGAGCTGCAGTACGCTAGTGTAGGCAAATGTAGAGCGTGACTAGAAAAAGAGAAAAGCAGAGATTCTAGGTAAGCATTAAGGCAATGACAGGCAGTTATTTTACAATAGTACGCATACCTCTCAACCTCTTAGAGTAAGAAATCTGGGCAAAGCCATAAAAAAAGTGGTACAAATAGGGACAATTTCTAAATATTGCTAAAGTCTACAACTCAAATGTCTATCATTATTTTCTAACTTCAGTCTTCAATGATTTGCCAATAATTTGCCAGAAAGCCACAATTTTATGAGAAATGGACCAAAAATATAAGGCACAAATCTGGACATTCTGTGAAAATCTGTACGGTTAAGAGTTCAGAGATGTTTGGGGGGGGGGGTAAAAGTAGCAAACTTCAGAGTGGACTAGAGTTTTTAGCTAAGAAAACTTAGTAATAAAGAACATAACAAACACTTGCCAAATTTTAAAGAACTATCAGAAAAACTAATAAATCGCTCGTCATTGTAGAACTTCAAAATAGTCAGTAAAAGCAATTCCAGTATAGCTAGCACAAGTTTTTTTAGGTCGTAATTGCACTTATCCAATGTTTGTGAGCAATTTAAACAATAAAAAAACATGATTATGCATTTTCTTTATGTGTAGGTTCATTTTAAGCACAAATATTACCAGGGAATTCAGTAATATTCTAGTAATATTCAGTATATTATTATTTATTATTTATTTATTTTATATTTGTTAACCGAGATGGTCCGACTGGATACATGTCCTTTTTCAGCGGAGGCCCGGGGAGAAAAGCTCCAACAGAGTTACATTGATAATTAGGTACAGTAAATGAGCTGAAAGAACTTAACAAAAACATAGGCTATTTACATACAAGTACAAGACTGCCATTACTATTTCTGAGATTACTACAAATGTAACATTAATAACATATTAGCAAGGACGGTAGGCAGTATAATGACATAGAGTTAGACAGGATACATATTTCTTTATCACAGTATACATATTATACATTTTAGCATTATTTTAAGACTGTTGTTAGTGAGTCAGGTGCTTAGAAGTGTAAATACTTGTTGCAGGGCTTGGTGTTAGAGAGTAACTTAACAATAACACCAAGTTTGCAGTCATCTGCAAAGTCAGTTAATTATAGGTCTTGGTTTGTGGTCTGAAGGTCAGAAAAAGTAAATGCCAAACAAAAGTGGCCCCGGCACAAAACCTACCAAAACACTAAAACTAAAGTATGAGTTCTCTCCCTTAGCCAGTTTGGTATCCAATGACTCCTTGTTGAAAAGTCTATAACACTAAAAAAAAGACAGAAAATGCAGGAGAAGAGTGAATACTGAACATTGCCATTCTCCTTTCAATTGTTTTTTGCAGAGGGCGAGCCTTACTGCACACCCAGATATGGCGGTAAGTTCCTGCACTCAACAGACTTATAAATGCTATCTTCTGGATCACAATACTTCACAGAAAAATGAATATTCTGAAAATATGGCAATCTCAGACTTAATATAAGGAAGTCTGAATTTTCAGCCATTTGCTCTCCACATTACAGGACTCTACATTCTGAGTTTAGATATTTCAAATGTTCTATAGTTTGCAGTAGTCAGTCACAACATGAGAGCCATGTGGATTCTTTGATGATCCTTTTCATATCAGAAAACCATTATTACTATGTTTATTTGTTTATTTTTTGGAATAGCATGCAATCAAAGCATTGTATTGAGCTTAATCAGCAACTAGAAAACAGCATTAGATCAGATGGGAGGATGTGTTTTATGGCTCGTCAAACAAAACACGGACTTCAAGAAATAAATTTTATTTACAAACAACAACAACAATTTTTTCGTATAAGTCATGATCTCTTTTGCAAAAATTGTAATTTGTAATTTTTCCACTTCCTTTGCTGCACACCTTTATCCATGCTTATGCATGGTTGCACTGACATATCTTTACCTGTGTTGTAGTAAAATGTTCTGCCAGTGGTTCTGTTACCATTCCTGTTAATTTAGTCTCATGTTTGTTGCTGTCAACTTGTCCTGTTGCTGCTTCACTTTTCAAAGACTATCATTTCTATTTCCATGTTTTTGTTGTGACCTCCACCCTCAGTTCTTGGTCTACTTCTTGTCCTTGAACCTGACAATTGGATCGATATATTGGTGTACTTACTTCTTTGAAGACTCAGACACATCTAGCTGTGAATTACTAACAGATTTAAATATGTTCTACTGCCAGTTTCTAAGCATTTGCAGTCCATTGGCAGAATGCATTAACTGCCAAAAGCTCACTAACAATGACTTGCTTTCCATCACACGTCATACAATCTATAAATATTTATAAAATGATGAAGCCACACTCTCATCAGCTTAAGAGATACTGCTCTCTTGTGGAAGATAATAATAAAAAACGTCTTACCTTTATGATTTTTGTATTTATACTCCAGTTTTAATTCATCATTTTCACTTAAATTATTGCAATTTAATGCAATCATATTTTATCATCATTTTCATTGTCTCATTCAAAATATGTCCATCATTTATCACTATCATACTTTAAATAAATAGGAAAATAAAGGCAAGCAATTAGACTGCCCCCTCGTCAAGAAACCTGCCTGCATGAACTTACCAAACCAATGTTATGGCTGTTAAAATGTCCCTTCCCAAGCCCCTTAAAAGTAGGATGTCAAACTTCAGGAGAAATTTATAATACCAACACCATTAACTTCACGCATAGCTACAATGAGTTAGACTGTAAAATGTCAGCTGCCAGTAAACTCACAAACAGAAACGGCAATGTTCTAGCAATCAATGATTCCATTGTCAGACATTCTGGCACCTTGTTACAAAAGTAGACAAGGACACATTGACAGTTAAAACAAAACCACAGCCACTGGATAAAAAACAAAGTATTTATTCACCTCCAGTGTCTCTGATAAATGCCTTCAAGGAGTAATGCACAAGATATATATATATATATATATATATATATATATATATATATATATATATATATAGGTCTCCTTCAGTCGATCAAACGTTTACAAGTTTGATCGGACTGAATGGAGATCTCCGTACAAAGCTGAAAGGGAAGATTTCCCATTTCCACAATGTAATGCAATCTCGGAGTTGGTATATTTAAGTAAAGGGGGTATGGAGGGTGCAGGGGGCATAGCCCCCCTGCTATAGACATTTAGTTTTGTGTTTTTTTGTTTTATGTGTTTTTATTTCAGTGTTCAAACTTTTACGAATTCGAACATATGGTCTCGGCCATATGTGGTTCGAACTTGTAAAAGTTCGATCTACTGAAGTAGATCCATAGATTATATATATATATATATATATATATATATATATATATATATATATACATATATACAGACACAAACACACACACACACAAAATTGAAAACACTAAGTAAGATAATTATTTAATTAGAAACTGACCAACTAATTGGATATTTCCAGTTACATTCACTGTTTAATCTCCCCATGTATCAAAGTGTTATATTTTAAAATATACATTGCTTCTTTATATAGCAGTTTATCCTTAAGTGCAATATTTTCTCCCAGTTTTATTATCACTTGTTTCAAAATCTAGCCCCACAATAAAGTTAAGTTCCATTGCTGTTTTTTTTTTTTTAAAGTGCATAACCACTGGACTTTCCTTACATTCTTTTTTAATATCCCTAACATGTTCTTGAAATTTTAACTTAAAAGCCTTCTGGCTTTCTCCTACATAAAATAAACCACAGGGGCATTTTAAAACATAAATAACCCCTTCAGTGCTACATGTAAACCTACTAATTAGATCAAATTTAATATTATTATTCTTTGGAAAACAATTCCCTGCTTGATCACAAATAGAACATTTTTCCACATTGAAAGGTACCCTTTCTCAAAGGAATATTCATAAAAATACAAAAAAGCTAAGGAAACATTGTTTTTTAATTAAATAATCATCTTAGTGTTTTAAATTTTATGTATGTGTATATGTATATATATATATATATATATATATATATATATATATATATATATATATATATATATACTGTTTCTTTTTGATTTATGCATTACTCCTTGAAGCATTTTGCTGAGGTGTTAGAGGTGAATGCTTTGTTTTTACCCAGTGGCTGTGGTTTTGTTTTATTTGATTTTTTCAGTGGTTTTTGTTTATACATTGACAGTTAGCTGCCTATTTGGCACTAACATCCGTGATGTTACAAAGGCTCTTAGGTGTCATAAACTAGGTAAATATGAATATCATCTAGTAGTATCATATGTGGGTGTTGGTGACATGAGACGCTTGACCCTTTGGAACATGCAGAGGGGCATGATGGATCTCACCATGCATTTGTCAAATGCAAGTAAAACTATGGTACTGAGTGAAATCTTATCTTCACTCAGAATGACACCTTAAAAATTTTGTCTCACTGATTGGATAAGTACTTTGTGTCATTCTGGAGTGGTTAAGTATGTGTCATATTGGTAGGATACTGTAGACTTACTTGTTTTGCAAAAATAAAACAGCCTGCACCTGTCATAACATGGCTTCGGTTTACTGGCCACCCCGAGCATGCTTTTTTAAGGCAGACTCCATGTACTGAACATTATAACAGTGTAAAAAAAATACAACACATTTAGATTTGAATATTGGCAGGGCTGTTTTTCTCAATGTCAGAAGTCTAAATAACAACTTGCCTAATTAAGTAGCTCTTCTGCAGCTTGAACACATCTGTGCATATTTTGTTACTGAGGCTTGGTTTCATTGTAAAGATAGCACTCCCTCTGTACCTGGGTTTAGTGATTATCATGCATGCAGGCCCAAAAGGAATTGTGGGAGCATTTCCATATTTGTCTGAAAGCATATTGCTACTACACAGAACTGCCGAGAACAACATGTTGAGCCTATTGAGTTTTAGAGTACCCCAAACAAAATAAAGTATCAACCCATTGCTTGTCATAGATTGCCCTCTGTGTGCTCTCAGATGATCATGAAGGGCTCCTGTATGTGCCTTCTGAGATGCCTATAAAAAATAATTTCCAGTGGGGATCTTTAGCTATCCATTCATAAAATGATCCATCTCTACCTCAAAAATGGGGCGTTTCCACAGTTTCCTAAGCCTTGTAAATGATAAATCCCTACATCAATTAGTTAACCAAAACACTATGGTGCCAAATATTTTAGACTGTGTTCTTAACAATTTAGGCCCTGTCATGTACCATACCTATTTTATCTGCATGCCTGGTTAAATCCAGTAACAAAGTAGTGGTCTTCTGCTTTAATGTCTCAAGCCCATAGTATACACACCCGAATTCAAGACTTGAAAAAAATAATTTAAACTGTAAGCAGAACTCTCTAAAATTACTTAACACCAGCAGCCAAGCAGAGTCATCTGCCATTTGTACAATGAAGTTCTATTCTCAACTAGAAAAGTGCACAGATCTGGCTGTCCCAACTAGAACCAAATATATTGGGAAATTTTTAAAACAAACTACTGTTATGGTCTTTTTTATAAATAAGTTCCATAACAAAAAGAAAAAAAATTTCTGATGCTTTCCAAAAAACCTAAATCTGACCACATTAAGCACTCTGTCAAAGAGATTAGCAAAGCAACAAAAAGGTCCCATTAAAGACAAAAAAGTTAAGCATGAACTGAATCTAGCATCACAAGCCAATGTCAAGTACAAGTCCATCTTTAATTATGTCAGGAAGCTAAAAAAACAATTAACCCAACAGTATTCTCAATGAATCCAAGATGGCGTTATCCACTCTGACACCAATGAAATAACAAACATCCTTTCAGATAAATTTTGTGAGGGCTTCTTCCAGGAAAATTCATTGATATTTTCAAATCCTGGAATCCTGGACAACACCTAACATATTACGGCAACATGCCCTAACCATACCCTCTACTACTAAAAGTACCACCTCAGTTTGACTAAAGAATTTTAATGGCTGCCTATTAAACAGCACTAAACATGCCCTATTGGACCCTTCCTGAATATGTTTAACCTAAGCTTAACCACAGTGAGTGTATCCCTGAAACACAGAAACAGTTATCATGTTACTCCTACATAAGAAGTCCTATAACTAACCTTGCAAACTATAAACCTACCAGTGTAACTAGTCCAGTCTACAAGGCCATGGTAGTTATCATACTGGACAACCAAAAGGTGTTGGATAAGTTGGACTAGAAAACAAGAAGGCTGCTTCATTTTCATCAAATGATTTATAACAATAAATGCATACCAACATTATATATTCCCCTTTCTGAAGGAGGTATGGGCCACCTCAAAATTAATTACATGTATACAGTATATCTGAATATATGTATATATCTTACATGTATATATCGTACTGGAAATGCTCACCCAGACTCTGCCACAGCCTGCTGTGAGGGAAAGGTTAATTTGCTTTTTATTTCTTGTATTTTGTATGATGTGATTTGTTTTCTTTACACTGTGTTTTATTTTGTATTCTGCTTTTAACTGCATATTAAAACTTGAACATAGACCACAGCTCTGTCTCTTGTGAGTCAGACAGAAAATGTTCCTACCCTCCCACCCCATTACTGTTGTGTTATTAAACACCACTGTCTTTCTAGTTGCCTGGCCTTTATGTTAATTTGACCATACATCTTATTTCCTCTCTGCTTTTTCTGGCTGGTGTGAGTAAACACAAAATTATCATTTTGTGAAATCACACCCTTCAACTATTTAAATGTATTGGTCATCTTACTGTATTCCATAGTACCAGAATACAAAAGTGCACACCCATTTCAATCTATCTTGCTCTTTTAAAAATAGTGGCTCTCCACTAAAATTTACTTTTTTGACAAGTTACTGACTTTCATATCTAACTGCTTAGTGCACACTGCAGTGATTAAGATAACTCATTTTTTTCATCTTACCTTTAAGCATCTATTACAAGACCACCAGTTATTGGAGAGCCCACATTCTGCCTTTCAGTAGAATTCTGCTGTTCAGTAGTCATATTGGGATTAGTGCTTCTGTCTTCTCCTGGAGAGAGAAGGAGTATAGTGACATTATTTACTGGTGACTGCTGATCACCAGAAAGCCTCAAAACTGCTTTATAGCTGACAGCTTGAAATTTGTACTTATATTCTGATCCTGGTGAGAGTAGGAGTAGAGTGTATTGATCCCTGACTCTTTCTGGTTGGAGAAAGAGTCTCTGTGCTTAATATACCTGACTGGTCTGGTTGCTATTTGAGGCATCTACCAGAAAAAGCTACAAGCCTACAGACCCTTGCATCATCGGGAACAAGACTATGGATCATCAAACAGGCTGAGGCCTTCTTCTCTTCTTGGGATTGGTGCTAACATTTTGCTTTTGGTCTGAGAAGAGGCAAAGGAGCATTATATCCCAGCAGAGTGAAACTGTGCTGAGACCAGCATTAGTAGTAGTCAGGCAGTAGCCATTTATGAGACTCCCCTCTTTTCATCATTCTTGACAAGCTACTTCTTTGTTTTCAGTAAGTACTGCTTGATTTCTTTCTAACTTCAGAATATCTGCCTAAATACTTCATCCTCGAGGTGTACGTATTAGTTTCCCCTCAAGTATTTGGCAGTGCGCTGTATGGACTCAGACACCTTGAGTGACATTTTTCCTGTAAAAGCACAATTGAAATTTCTCCAATATCTAGTTGCATACAGGACAACTTGTTTGCAGTGACAAGCACTGTCCACATAGTTGCAAACTGGATACTCCTGACAGTGATTGATATTCTCATGCCAACAGTCTAATCAATAAAAAAGGGTCTGTTGCCATGGATATGAACTTTCCTATTGTCTCCGTTACCATCTTGGTGATTATGGGCATCCTGAGGCAATGCAGAAATTGCCTCATGTTTACTGACAACCAGTTAATTCTCAAACAAACTGATACGGTATGTGAGAGATGTACTTACACAACCTCACTGGAGGCAAAGCTCTCACATAAAAGTACTCCTAATGTCTATAAGGCTGTCAGTAGTACACATGCTGCACCCATCACACACAATTCAAAGCAGACATAAAGACCCAAATATACTGAGGCACTTACATGTAACCTTCCTAAACCACAAAGACCTTCTAGACAAAGTATACCCTCAGCAGCCCCAAATGCACTCTTTCAAAACAACACCCACATCAACACATAGAGCTACATCTCATGGAGCCTCTATTTCTAAGCCCATAAGGAAAGTCACCACACAATGCAACATTCTAGGCATTGGAGACTCCATTGTGAGACACACTGATGTCCCTCTCACCAGGCTGAGAAAGGAGAAAATTATGGTCAGTTGATTATCAGGGGCTAGGACACATTACACATGCACTCAGGTCATTGGATCACAGTTACCAATAGGACTCAGTCATAGTCCATGTGGGAGTAAATGACCTGAGATGTACCTCCCTAGACTATATGAAGAGAGACATTATAGATCTCTCTGACTATGGGTCACAGGCTGGTATGAGCCTAGTATTGAGCAGCATTTTACCTTCTCCAAAGATGATGCCACAATACGAACAAAAGATGATTGACTTTAATAACTGGCTTAGTTTCAAGTGACATTCTAAGGGGGTGCAGTATTTGTCAGCATGGAAGGAGATGGACAACAGACCACACTGCTTTGCCAGAGATGGTCTGCACCTCTCCACTCTAGGCTTTCAAATATCAGCTAAAAGATTTTCTTCCCCATAGTGCCTTTTTTAGGTAATGCCAAACTGAAAGTACTTCTGACATAGCAAATCAAAACTAAAAAAATCTAAAGGTATTACTGCTCAGTGCTAGGAGCCTAAACAAAAAACTCCACTCCCTGGAAGATCTCTTTACCCTAGAGAATGTTGATATCTATGCAGCCTCAGAGATATGATTTAAAGACACAGACAGCATACCAACAGTGCAGGCTTATAATGCCTTCCACACATTTAGACCAGCTACTTCACAGGCAGGGACTAAAGGTGGAGGTATCTCTACTTACATAAAAAATAAATATACTTCAATACTGGTCAAAAAGGACAATGCGTTTGAGTTCCTCCATATTCAAATTACCATAGGTAAAATCCAGTACCATTTCCTTGCAAGCTATAGGTCCCCTTCTATGACCCAGGAAACCCATACCATGTATTTAAACTTATTAAAAACACTAACCATCCAACTCAAAACCATATTCATGGGTGACTTTAATTACCCCACTATTAACTGGGAATCCTATATGACATCAAATGTACATGCAGAGAGATTCCTGGATTTTGTAAACACAAACTCCCTGGACTAGACACCCAATACACCAACCAGGGGTGAAACATACTGGATCTGGTCCTCACTAATATGGGAGAGTGCTGCACACCCCCTACTGTAATGCCTTCCCTGGTAAGGTCAGACCACAAAATGGTCTCCTTTGAAGTAAAAATAAATCCTGGACCCTCAACTAAACCGGGAATATTCAGGAACTATTCTAAGGCTAAACTCCTGCTATTAAGTGAGATTTTGGCAAAATTTCAAACCCCTATAAACTCCGAGAACACTTCCGCCTCTGCAGAACTGTTCACAGAAACCATGTACAAGCATATTAATAGCTGCATAGAGACAGCTGTACCTACCAGAAGGAAGTGAAAAACTAATTCAAAAAAACAAGCCACCCTGGTGGAACCACACAATCAATCAAATGTATAACAGGAGTTAGAAAATCATGGCAACAATTAGGAGGTGCAGCACCCAGCAGGATAAAAGCACTCTCATTAAACTAAACAAACAACTCAGGGGACAAATAAAGTCCATCAAAGCCACATTTGAGGTAAGTTTGGCCTCCCAGGCCAAGGATAACCACAAAGCATTCCTTAGCTATGCCCACAACCTCAAAGGCAATACACACTTGTATGCACAGCTCATTGTAAATGTAGCCACCTATGCTGAGCCAGAAGATATAACAAACCTCCTGGCTGATCAATTCAGCTCCAGCTTTACTCCTCTCTCCCCCTTAGCCTTCCCTCAGGAAATATCATCAAATATAACTCCCCCTACTATCACTAGGGAACAGGTCCTTAATGCTCTCTCTAAGACCAAGAATACTGCATCAATGGGCCCAGACAATATTCCAGGATGCCTTCTAAATAGCATGAAACATGACGTATCAGGGCCTCCGTAATTACTATTTAACTGTAGCCTCCAAACAGGCTTCATGCCTCATGAATGGAGAAAGGCAACAGCCATCCCTCTGCATAAAGGTGGGCCATCTACAGACCCTGGAAACTACAGTCCCATAAGTCTCACTAGTTTCATATGTAAATTTAGGGAAAGAATTGTCATAGAGATTACAAATTACGAGCTGTCACTGAATCTCACACTGGCACAAACGTTCTCCAGGAGGGGCTGACACAGACAAATAACTGGTGTCAGAGTCATGGACTAAAACTAAATGCCAAGAAATGCATAATAGTATCCTTTGGGAAGTCATCCATCCCTGGTAACTATCATATTGACACTTAGAGTTGACCCAATAGTCAGGGACTTAGGGACACACACAGATAGTAATCTAGCCTTTGATCATCATGTATCTACAGTGGTGAGGAAATAATTCTATGTTGTGCAACTTATAAACAAAGGTATGGCATCCAAGAACCAAGGAAATCATTGTTCCACTGTATCCGGCATGCATCAGACCTAACCAGGCATATCTAGTAATTGGAACGTCCACAGAGGTTCCTCACTAAAAGAATACAGGGCATAAGTAATATGTCCTATGAAGACTTCCTCAAGGCCCTATCTCTCTATTCTGTCTCCTACAGGCTTTTGAGGGGAGATATATGCCTGGCATACAGGGCATTGTCAGACTCCACTCTCATGGTCCGCCTGCATATCCACAAAACAAGTAGTACCAGAATTAACCATTCTAAAGACTTAAACCTTGCCTGTGATATAAATAGGACCTCTGAAAAACTCACAAATAGCTGTAATTCAAACTATACAAACTGAAAAAAATGGCAACCAAGTGTAGAAAACACTCAAACCTTTAATAAAACAACAAAAGTAATATTACAAAGTGTTTTTCGTCTAGCTCAATGGCTAGACTTCCTCAGGCAATTCAAAATTGTAACAAAGTGATATTTAAATGTTAAATAAATTAATCACATGACTTCTACACATAATTATATATAATTAAGTTGTCTATTTAAATTTAAAAAGACCACTATCACCAAATAAACACTGTTAAATATATATATATAAGTATGTTAAATATGTATAATAATTCTCCCTCAACAACACCAAATTCTTCCTACTATCAAAATATTTTAAATAACTAATTCACTCACATTGTACAAATAGCTGTCACATTAAAACAAGTACCTAACTTGTATAAATGAAAGCATTCATAAAAATACTACTGAATTGCAATACCCAACTATATCATTTTTAACCATCACCATCATTTTTTTAAAAAACTGTTAAAGTTTTGTCATATAAAAACAAGGATAATATTTTGATAAACTTAAAAATTTATAACACATGACTATGGTTAAAGTAAAACATTTTACCTCCACATACTTTTTAACCACAAATATGGCAAAATAGTACAAGCTTCATTTAAAACCAGATGTTGATGGGCATTCAAATGGAGTTGCCGTAATAATTCCAATTGTGCCAAAAATATTGAAGCAGGTCCATTATTGCCATCTTGTTTTACTTAATCAATAATCAAGAACTTAAACCTGTGGTGTGGTGCTGTGGAAATGTGTCTAGCCAGTGTGTTTTCTGTCCTTCCCTTCCTAATTACATACAAATGTTCGTAAATTCTTTCTTTAAATTTTCGGTCGGTTTTCCCGACATAGAAGGCAGGACAGAGAACACACTGTGCAAGATATACTACCATTTTAAAACTACAGTTGTACCTACCCTTAATTAAATACCTATAGTTGTTAACAGTAAAATACTGGCCTGTTGCTACAGTTCCACAATAATTACAACGTTCACATTTAAAGATCCCTGGTGTTCTAGTAGTTCTAACTAATGGGGTCTCTACTAGATCTTTCAAGTTCCTACCTTTTCTAAATGTGAAAGTTGGTTTAACACCTATTTTCTGAACAATATCAGATTCATTTATCAAAATGTTCCACTTTTTATAAATAATTTTCTTAATCCCTACTGCATCTACACTGAAAGTCAATATAAAACTAGTGTTGCACGGTTCAGATATTTTCTATTGTTGTGCCATTGGCTCTACTTAATTCTTCACTATCATATGTTAGTACCACATTTTCAATATTTACATTACTATTGTTTTCCATTTTATTTAAAATGGGTTGATAGAACCTTATTTGGCATTTAGTTGACACCTCTAACACCTGTTAATTAATAAGTTCAATGGGGTAACCCCTTTGTACAAACATTTCAGTTAACAAATTACATTCAACATAAAAGTCTTGGATCGTAGAAATCATTCTGGCAGCTCGAACTAACTGTCCCTTAACCACTGATCTTTTAGTGGAAAAGGGATGTGCACTTGTATAGTGCAAGAATTAATTACAATAAGTAATTTTACGATGTATTTTTGATGTGTAAATGTTGCATTCGTTGTCTTTTTTTATTAAAACATCTAGATAAGATATACAGTCTTCACTGAAATTAGATGTAAATTTTAAGAAGTTAGAACTGCTGTTCATTGCATCAACAATACACTTTGCTACAGTTTCATCACCATTAAGTACAATAAAGATGTTGTCAAAAAAACGCATGTAGTATACCACAGATTGCATCACATCAATATTTGAAGAAATATAGGTGTGCTCCCAATGGGACATCACCATGTTTGCAAAACTAGCACCACATGGTGAGCCCATTGCCACACCTATCAACTGAAGATAAATTTTGTTGTCAAAGGACACATAATTATTGTACAAAATGATAGTTAACAATTCCTCCACAGTTGTAAGTTCATTTTCTGGGCCCCTAAAATGCACATCCGGGCTAGCACAGATTCTATTCCATCTTCATGTGGGATTGAACTATATAAATCACTTACGTCCACAGTCAAAAAATTGTAATCTTTATTGAACGTAAGTCTATTAATTCCATCTAAAAATGACCAGGAATCATGGTTAATGTGCAATTCCTGTTTAACATATTTTTTAAGGATGGAATCAACCAGTTTTGCACAAGCATAAGTAGCGGACTGACGAGAATCTACTAATGCCTGCATGGGGGGGGGGGGGGTCGATTGCATTCTTGTGGATTTTGGGTACACCAAACATTTTTGGTGTTCTTGGGAAGACCATTGTTAGATAATTTAAAGTACTAGTATCTAGATGTGCTTCTATAAACAAATCAGTCAAATAAGTGTTTATCCTACAGTAAGCAATATTCAATTAATTTTTGCTAACTTCCTTGTAAGTAGCAGTACTTAAAATTTTATTAATTCTAGTTAAATATTCCTCACAATCCATAAGAACCAATCCACCCCTTTATCCGGTTTCATAGTTCTAACTGGTTTACTCCTTAAGTCATTTAATAAATCCCTTTCTACTTGACTTAAGTTGTTGTTTCCTGTAAATTTTGAATTTAATATAGGTCTAATGTCTAGCTCACATATTTAATAAATTTCTTTCTACTTGACTTAAGTTGTTGTTTCCTGTAAATTTTGAATTTAATATAGTTCTAACGTCTAGCTCACATATTTGGTCAAAAGTAAGCAAAAGTGGATGCATCGGTGGATTGTAGGTACTTGGAACATGTAATTCACTATGATAGGAACTGTTACCATTAAGCAGAATTGCTAAATTAAGTTTCCTTAAGTACACCTTAAAGTCTAACAATGTTTTTTCTAAGTTAGATTGACAGGTCGGTACAAATGTAAATCCTCTAGAAAACACTTCTACCAAGTTCTTGTCGATGTTATAGTCTGTAAAATTGTAAACTTTAAAGTTGCAGTTTGTATTAAATATAATGTTACATTTTTTGGTATTAGGTACAAGTTCATCTACCTTTTTGTTTTCACTTTGCCCCTTGTGTTGTAGGGTTTTTTTTGTTGTTGCATCTGTAGTTTTTCCTGTTGTTTGTTGTTTGCTGAAAGAAAATTTTGACGATTAGATTGTGCAACTGAAGCATAAGAAGAAGTTCCTTGGTTAATGTTAGTTTCATTTAATACGACCCTGTTACCACTTGAATTGTTTCTTTCATTCACTAAACATGGTGACGTTGTGTCCCATTCAAAGTTTGTTCTCACATTTTGACTGTTGAAGGGTAACCATTTAGAATGGCCAATAGTGTTCCATGCCTGTGAAGGGGGCGGATATGGGTACACTGTACCATTCTTGTAATCCAAGCAATCTCTTTCCAGTTTTTTAATTTTATTCAGCTTTAGTTTTTCAATTTGCTGATTTATGCTCTCAAAAATACATTTATGATCGTAAACATAATGTGAATAATCACAATGGTTAACAATGTCCCTATTTAACATTTTTACTTCACAGGATATCTCATTCATTTGTAGTTCATAGTGTTTACACATCACAGACATTAATTCTTTGCCCTGCTTATCAAACAGTTCAGTTAGATCTTTATTGAACTGAGAACCAGTCACAAGCCCAGTTGGATACTGCCATGACCTTAACCCTTTAGGGACCATGTTATCTTTTATGTTTTCCGTAAAATACATGAGTTCCAACTGTAATTTTTTTATGGTTTAATAACTTATAATCAAGGGTTTTTAAATATGAAACAAGTGTCTGCTCATCATTTTCAGTCGGTTGTGCCACATTTGATGATGAGTTTTGTACTATCATGTTTGGGCTATTTCATAGCCAAACCGAAATATCCGGTGTTCCAAATAGCCCTATTCCTACTTGTGGCAATTGTTCCCTAGATTGGGAACTAACAGATGCAATACCTGATACATTGTTTATGCCCGCATTTGTAGGTGTTTGCTGGTTAGTGAGCATATTCTGTACCACATTGGTCATGCCGTTGTGAAAGTTACTGGATGATATGTTCCCCATAAATCCATCATTCTGTGAATTCAAGGTGTTGGTAATGGGATTATTATACATATTTAACATACTTATATATATTTTTAACAGTATTTATTTGGTGACAGTGGTCTTTTTAAATTTAAATAGACAACTTAATTATATATAATTATGTGTAGAAGTCATGTGATTCATTTATTTAACATTTAAATATCACTTTGTTATAATTTGGAATTGCCTGAGGAAGTCTAGCTATTGAGCTGGACGAAAAGTGCTTTGTAATATTACTTTTGTTGTTTTATTAAAGGTATGAGTGTTTTCTACACTCGGTTGCCATTTTTTTCAGTTTATATAAATAGGACCTGCTGGAGAGATAGGTATGTATCCCAGACACTACCGTGTCTATGGAATAGGCTCCCCATTCATGTAAAACAGAGTTCCTCCCTAATTCAAATCAAGTGCAACTTGGACAACTTGATGGGAAACTGGAAATTCATCCCTGATTTGGAACCTATGTCTCTGATACAAACAGGTAACCTGTAAATGGTTCATCTCCCAGGCCCATGCTTACACTTATCAAGGGTATCAGAACTCATCATAAATTTGGGATTCATGGCTAGGCTTAAAAAGCCCCTTGTGGTCGTTAGCTTACTAAACACCTATGAACCTATAATAACGAGAGTGCATACATATCTGCTGACCTCACAAGACCCAAACATAGTGAAAGTTTTGAAACATGAGATTGCTTCCCAGCTTAGTTTAGCAGAAGGATATCTCTGTCAAGTTGGAATGGAAATCAAACCAGAAGCATATAAAACAGCCAGCAACTGAATGTGCAAAAAACAAAAGAAAGAATATAAGATGAAGGATCAGATGAGAAGGCAAGAAATGTTCAAAATGCATAAATATAGTTGCAAGTATAGAAAACTCTTGGAACAACCTCATGTTGTTCAGGATTGAATGCAGGAATGGTTAAGGGGAGGTGAATTTAAACCAAAAGACAAAAGATTAATAATATTGGTTGCACAAGATCGTGGCCTACGTACACATTGGTTTATAAAGTCCTTTGAATATGTGAGAGAAACAGACAAATGTAGGTTTTGTGAAACAGAATTGAAAACAGTTGCACATCTTGTTGCTGGTTCTGATATAGTAATGGCAGAAGGACTGCATACTGAAAGGCATAATAATGTGGCAAGACTGTTGCATTGGGGATTGTGCAAACATTATAACACTGAACTAGCTAAGAAAATCTGGAAACATGAGCCCTAAAGCATCATAGAAAATGATGGTTTATTTCATATGGGATCATCCGTTACCAACAGTTCAAAAATAGATGCGATAAAACCAGGTATAGTAGTCCATGAAAAGAAGACAAAAGTAGAATTGATCATTGAAATTGCTACACCCAGTGACTATAGTTTCTTACATACAGAGAGAGACAAAGTCATAAATACCAGGGTGTGCAGGGAAAAACGAGGGCAATGTGGAAGAAAGATACCCAGACATTTCCAGTATTAGTAAGAACAATGGGTCTTCTAAAAAATAATTTATAATCATACTTATAAGTTACCTATACATGCAACTCCATACACATTGCAGAAGGAGTCATTACTGGGCACATTGCGTGCGCTGCAAAGAGCACTTCTGGCTGACATCAAAGATTGAAACAATACTAATTTCATCAGCTTAAATCATACTTTAACTTAGGAATGGGGTCCAATTCCATCATGGTATTAGAACCCAAAAGACTTGGAAAAATTAAAAAAAGAGAAAAGACTTTATAAACTGTCATATCAAAAATATCATCCACCTAGATCCTCAATATATTGGCTTTGTCAGAGAGAGGGCATGTCTATTTAACTTGCATAACTTCTTTGAGAAGGTCACTGATGCTTTGGACAGTCATTACTCAGTTCATATAGCTTACTTGAATATGTCCAAGGCCTTTGACACCGTCCCTCATTTTGCCATTGTAAGTAAATTAAGAGACCTAAACACAAACTCATGCATAGTTTGGTGGATTGCAAACTGGCTAAAAGGAGTAACTCACAGTTAAAGGAATAGATGTCACCTCAGAAAGTAAGAATCAATAGTTTGACTAACAAATTATCTAGACCACTATAATACACTCCAGTGTATTCAATACTGAGAGCACTCATACTAAGAAGTAAGTTATTACATTGTTATGAAAACATAAATTGCTTAGATAAAGTAAGATCTATGGCCCTGGTATAACTATGTCATTCAGCCTTTCCAGTAATATAATGAAACAGGAAAACACATATATACTTAACTATTAAACTTCCTGCTATCAAGTAATGAATTACACCCATAAAGGATTCCAAATGAGCCAAAATATTGCTATAACTAATTACTAGCCAGTAAGAAATGTCTAGAAGCTGATTAAATTAAATAGAGTTGTGTAAGTTGAACTTGCCATAACAGCAGATGTTCAAATGATCACTGCTGCAACCGCCCTAGCTATATAGGTTATATCTTGCCAAGGATATAACAGCCAGCCAGCTTCCAAAACTTCATGACACCTTCCAACCATGTAAACTGTGAAGAAGCTTGAGCTGAGCTGACTAAAAGATAAGTCTGAACATGAAACTCCGCAAAGCTTTACTGCCGCTGAAGTGTACGCTCCTCTAAGACTTTTTAGGATTGACAGTTGCCTTGTGCTTTCTCTTGCTGGACAGATACATTCCCTTTGGGGAAAAACTTCTAATTTCTTAATTTTTTGATGTTTTATTACTTTCCTCTTAAGGAAGATTATTTTAAAGTTAGGAATGTTGCGTTTTAATGGACTGTCTTGAGACTATAATATACTTTTTAAAGGAGCACTATTTTTTGTATCAGTTTTAAAAGTAGTGCAAAGTAAATGAAAACATTTTTTTCTGTGGAGAAATTGTGTTTATTTTACTTTTGTGGGACAAGTATGGTGTTTTAAAGAGCTTTTTATTGTGTTTTTCTGTCAAATAACTTTTGTGGACTGGTAGTGTTTACTGTTAGTTTCTTCTTGTCTTCCCCAAAAAGAAGCATCGTTTTTGGCTTGACCATGGAAAAGACTATTGGTTTGATGGTCAGTCCTTCTTCCAGCCACAAAAAGAAAAAGATAAGCAAACAGTCTTTGTTACCAGAGCAAGCTAGCAATTTGACCACTCGCTGTGGCCACTTGTACCACAGACCACTCGTCTTTTACCCCAGACTCTTCTGGTGTAGTACCTATAACTAGTATGGACTGGGGGTTAGCCTTATCTTCTGCGGTTGTTGGGCCCTCCCAGTGGGCAAGTGAGATACACTTTTCTTGGTCCTGGGAGAGGGAACAGGGAAGGTTTCTCTGTGTCGAAATGCTGTGATCATCCTTGGTGACTGCTGGCCCCATTTTTCCTGTCAAAAAAACAGAAAACTAAGCATGTATCTAATCCTTCTCAAATTTCTTTGGATAGGGGTAGTTTACTGGGTCTGGTTTAGGGTTTAATTTAGGTTACTGAACCTTCTTGTAAAGTAGTTTCTGGTAAAAGAAAGGGGGATTCCTCTTTTCCTGAAGAAATCCAAGATTCTGAATCTGAACAAGAAGATACAGGGATGCATGCTGTTTTTTTTCCCTCAGATTTCTGATTCATATTTATTAACATCCATGTCCTCCCCTACATATATCCCCTTCAAAGAAACAAATGTTTAAAAGTATGGAAACCATGCATCGAAGGAATGTGACCATCATGGCTAAAGAAAGAGTACATCCCAGCTGCTTTCATTTTCCACACGCACTATAAGTTTACACTGCCACATCTTTTTTCCTCCTTCACCAACCAGCAGACATTAAATTCTGCTCAGCACTTTTCATTCACCACATTGCGCTCATTCAGCAAATACAAATAAAATGTTACCTACTTTTCATCTTTGTCACCCAAAAAGAAAATCTAAAAAAAAAAGAAAGAAATAAAAAATGTAAAGTATGCTAGTTAAACTCACATTTTCGTTACATTTGAAACTTTACATCTAAACTGTATCTTCATGGCCCACTCTTCAACCTCCCATTTGTGTGATGTCAATCAATATCCTATAAAAAATGTATCTACCCTAAATTATAAAAACTGAAGATGTTAAGATCACCTTAATGCTTGTCGTTAGTGTCATTCTAATTTTAACCAAGGTCACTGAAACCGATAGTAATAGTGATATGAATAGCTAGAGAAACACATAAAACCTTCATAAAGTCAGACAATCATATACTGAAGTCCTGAACTTTCTACCAACCCTCCTGAACTTTCTACCAACCTTGTTATATAGATGTTGGGTAATTTAAAAATCAGCAACCTACGAGCAGTAGATGAGTATTATTTTAAGTTCATAGTTCTTGATATAGCCCTTAATTCATTTCTTTCTTCCTTACTTTTTCTTTTTTTTTTCTCGACCTAGGATGTTGTTTGATGACTATATTGCCACCACCTTACTGGACTATTCATTCCTGGACTAAAATAGCTGGGCACTCCCCAGCTGCGTGAGAGCCCTATGGCCCAACTGTTTCCACTCAGGAGTAACAACCAGCTCTTCACTTCCCAATTAAAGTCAGACAGTAGGGAATAGGCCACCTTCCTTGCCCTTTGGGATGTTGCACAGGAAATAATCCAAATGCAGTTAACAATTGAGAAGACCCCTATTCAAATCATAGCTAGCTACAGCCCTCTAACTCTTACTAAAGATGCTTACTCCACCTATCTGAACCGCTTCAAATCTATCAAGATTCAACTCTTTATCCTGGGTGACTTTAACTACCCAACCATAGATTGGAAGAAATACTCATGCCAAAAAACAAATGCCCAGAGATTCCTTGATTTCATCAATGCAAATGCCTTGGACCAGTTGGTTGACACCCCCACAAGAGGTGAAAATATCTTGGACTTGGTATTAACCAACATGAGCAACCACTGCAGCATCCCTACAGTGTTATCATCCCTGGCAAGATCCGACCACAAAGCAGACACTTTTGAAGTCACCATCTCCTCCAACACCCCCCCCCCCCAGCTTGGGTCAAACAAAAAACTTCTCCAAAGCTGATTACAACTTCCTGAAAGAAGGTATAAAGAGCTTCACAGCCTCCTCCCCTCCTCCGAAACTGGCATATATGTGTATGTCCAAACTTATACCAAAGTACTGTATGAGCATTTATACAGCTGTATGGAATCAGGAATACTAGCTAGGACATAATCCTCCTCCTCAAGGAAGAATAAACATGTCTGGGGGACATCTACAATAAATAAACTCTATAATAAAAGGAAAAAAAATTGCTGTCCAGGATCACAAAGGAGCAGGTGTCTAATTGGAAGCAGTCACTCCTTAGCCTGAACAAGCAAATAATGACTTGAGATGTACCTCACTGGACTATATGAAGAGAGACATGATTGAGTTCTCACAGTATACACTCCAGGCAGGTATGACCCTAGCCCAAACAGCATCCTACCTGCACCAACAATGATACCACAATATCAACAAAAAAATGTTTGACTTCAAAAATTGGCTTAGTTTCTGGTGTCTTTCTAAGGGGATCCAGTATTTGGCTGGAATGACATGATTTATAGGCCACAATGCTTTGCCAGTGATGGCCTCCACCTGTCACCCCTAGGGTTCCATATCTTGGCCAAAGCTCTTGCCTTCCCCACTGTGCCTTTTTTAGGCCATTTCCCAAAGACAAATCTTCCAACATAAAAGATCTGTCAAAAAATAAATTGAAGGACATGCTGCTAAATCCTAGGACCCTTAATCTTAAAATGCACTCACTGGAGGCTCTCCTTACACTGGAAGATGCTGATGTCTGTGCAGTTATGGAAACTTTGTTCAGGGCTGCAGAGATCACTCCTGCCTTACCAGGCTATACCTCATTCCATACTTTCCGACCCCAAAAGGGTGGTGGAGTCTCTATCTTCATTAAGAATAGGCACACCTCCAGACTGGCTTACCGACATGATGCACTGGAATTACTCCAGGAGCAGCTGACAGTTGGCAAGACACCCATCCAAGTTATAGCCAGCTATAGACCCCCCTCCATGTCTCAGGACACCCACACCTCCTACCTGGACCTACTTGACTCCATCAAGGTATCCCCTAACACCCTGATCCTTGGTGACTTCAACTACCCCACCATAGACTGTGTGAACTATTCCTGCACTAATGCACTCGCCCATTGATTTCTTGACTTCATCAGTTCTAATGCACTAGATCAACTGGTCTTATTCCTCGCAAGGGGAGATAACATACTGGACTTAGTTCTCACCAACATGGGTGCCCACTGCACCAGTCCCATAGTATGTTCTTCCCTGGTGCCATCAGATCATCGGTCTGTTTCATTCGAAGTTTCTATCCCACCCAACCCCTCTTCAGCTGTAACCAGGCTAAAAAACTTCTCAAAAGCTGACCAAAACCTCCTAAGGGAGGGTATCAGCAGCTTCACACCACCCTCCACCCCAGATGATGCAGACAACTATGCTGAACAGTACGCCAGTGCAGTATACAAGCACCTGAACAACTGCATGGACTCAGCTATACCCAACATAACTAAAATATGCTCCTCAAGGAAAAATAGACCTGTCTGGTGGACATCCTCTATCAACAGGCTTTACAACAAAAGGAAGAAATTGTTGTCTAAGGGTAAAAAGGAACAAAATCCAAATAGGAAAAACTCTCTCCTCTGCCTCAACAAACAAATTAGATCACTAGTGAAAAACCTCCAAAGCCAATTATGAGTTGGAACTAGCCTCCAAAACAAGGGAAGCCACTTACGTTAGGAACCTCCATGGCAAAGCCCAAGTTTGCTCCCATCTAGTACTTAATGATACCACTTGCACTAATCCTGCTGACTTAGCCAACCTGCTGGCTGATAGGTTCAGAGCAAACTTCACCCCCTTATCACCCCCCAAAGTCCCAGTCAACATCCCTGATATTTGTCCCACACCTCACATCTCTGTAGATCAAGTGTTAATGGCCCTACCCAAGGCAAAGAACACAGCTTCCATGGGACCTGATAGTATCCCAGGCTGTACTCTGCACCATCTCCAGCAACAACTAGCTTCACCATTGAGCACTCTATTCAACCACAGCCTAACTACAGGCTTCATTCCAGCAGAGTGGAGAACTGCCATCATCATCCCTTTGCACAAAGGTGGTGCCACTACTGACCTGGGAAACTATCACCCCATCAGCTTGAGAAGTCTGATCTGTAAAGTCATGGAGCATATTATTTTTGATCTCATAAACAAGAACGTAGGCAATCTCCAAACACTTAACCCCACCTAATTCAGATTTGTCAGGGGCAGTTCTTGCCTACTGAACCTAGCTGACTTCTTTGAGACTGTCAGCAAGGCCCTGGATGAGGGAAAGTCAGTTCATACAGCTTACCTTGACTTTGAAAAGGCTTTTGACATAATCCCCCACTCGGGCATCATGGAAAAGCTAACACAACTTGGTGTTAATCCCAATCTAGTAAGATAGGTGGCCAACTGACTCACAGATAGGACCCACAAGGTCAAAATAAGTGGTGCCACCTTCGTCATCAGACCTGTTGCTAGTGGTGTTCCCTAGGGATCTGTCCTGGGACCTCTACTGTTTGGCATATACTTCTCAGAGGTCCAGGGAAAGACAAAGGGCCTGTGGCTGACCAAGTTTGTGGATGACTGTAAGTTGAGTGCTGTCATTGACTCCCCAATTGATGTTAGCAGACTCAAGAGGGTCTCACAGCTACAAATAACTGGTGCCAAAGTCATGCCTCTATGTTAAATGTAAAACAATGTATTATTGTACCATTCAGCAAAAACACGGCCCCTACTGATTACCACATGAACGGCAACCCCCCTAAACAGACAACCTGCAGTGAGAGACCTGGGTACTCAGGTTGACAACAATCTCACATTCGATCATCATGTGGCGGTTGTGGTCAGAAAAGCCTTTTACTTGGTTCAGCTTACAAGTAAAGGGATTGCATCCAGAATAAAGGAGGTTATTACCTCTCTGTACTCTCCAAACACCTACACCAACTGGAAAGGCCACAGAATTACCTCACAAAGAGAATCCGTGGCCTCTAACACCTATCTTATGTGGACAGGCTTAAATCACTATCACTCTGTTTGCACACTAGCCCTCAACCTAGTCAGTGACATCAATAGGACTTGTTGGTTTGACAGATTTCTGTCCCAGAGAGTCCCACTTTTGTGGATTAGACTCCCTCTCCACTTAAATCATATTACCTTATTAAACCTTTTTAAGCGCAACCTGGATAACTGGATGAGGAGCAGAAAATACATACCTTGGATTGCACCTATGTCCCTGCTGGACAGCGGCATAGGGTGCTGACTTGCTGGGACATGGACTAAATTCTTGGATAGGCTTGTAAGGGCCTCAGGGCCAATAGCCTAGTAACTTCCTATGATCCCTGCTGAAAGCACTCCTGATGGCTCTGCCAAACCAACTATAGTAGTGCATTCCCCTTCATTTACTGATGCTTAGCATCATGAATTTGCAGAATCAGCTGACATAGTCTCCTCTAGTTAACACCTAGTATCCCCAATAGGTCTAGGTCTACCCTGTATGGCGACTCAAGCTGTCTCCCTCCCTTCTGTAGGATAGCTGACAATGACCACTAATAGAAATTATATAACCTGTAACAAAAATTAGGCTTTATCCCTCTACACCATAGAACTGGCTATTTTTTCTTAATTCTGAACTAACAAAGCATAATATAATCTCATATATTTAGCTATAAAAGCTCTGAATGAAAGTCACTTTTCCCTCCCAATACATACTTCCACTGATATTATGAAAATAAATGACTCCTAAATCATTCTCATTTTTGCCTCATTCTTACTGACAAGCTCTTAAGTTAGATTGGGTACATTGTTCCTCTATACCAAAGTTCAAACCTTACATTAAACCTTTTTTATCTATACATATTCAGTTGTGTTTGTAAACATGTAAACTACTCTTGGAACAAACACTCAGCAATAGCATTCTGTAATAACTTCATTAAATTACTTCAGGTTTTAGAAATCACGATTCAGGTCAGTGGTCTGTCTTCAAAATACTTCTATTCTGGCTGAGAAATCTGTCAAAGCACCTACTCCATCACATATGAGGTCACAAACTGCAACAATGTAATTCTAAGTTTTGCCATAACGCTGTCTACAACAGGCAAAGGGAGTCAGTTTGGTTTTTCAATTCCAAATGACTTTTTCCAAAAAAAAAAAAGTCCGCTCTACCATTTTCAATTTCCCAAAGTCCACCCCCTGCACCACCTTAATAATGGGTACTAACCTAATCCTATGGTTGCTCCTTCCCACATCCCTAACCCTACACCTTAATATCATTATAACCTTCCCATAACACTGCCACCATACAAGGCAGATTCAGACACACAAACATTCACAAACACACACAAACAATGCTACATCTCTCCCGTATGCTAAGCCTTAACCTTTCCCTAAAATACACAAATTCACATACAATCACACAACACCCATCCTTCACTCATCCCCGACCCTAACTCTAAATTGCATACACAAACACACACAAGCTCTCACCCGCCCCCCCCCAATCCCACTTACCTATACAGACATTCCATACCATCAACATATCTACAGTTTGGCTATCTGTACTGTCAGCATTAAACCACACCCTTGCATTTGCCGAACAAACATGTCTGATCAAATGCAGGTAACTATGAAGTTTACATAACAGTTTTTTTGAAAACATGGTTTGTGTTGCATAGCTGCATGCTCATTCTGTTCTTTATTGGTTATGTTTCATTTTTAATTCATACTTTTCAATTTTCTTATATAATTAAAGAATGACTTATCATTGCTTTCAGTCTCTTGAGGTTGAGCAGAGTTATCAGAGTTGAAAATTTTTGTGTAAAAAGTTGTTCCTTTGTAATTCTTTCAATCTAAACTTGCTTTTATGATTAAGGGTACTGTTGAAAGATAATTAATACTTTTACTTCTTTTCATTAATTCTATTATTCCTCCAAAATCTGTTTTATTGAATTTACCTATATATGATTGTAGATGTTAAGGATATCATAAGACCAGTATTAATATTCTGAGCAGAATTATTTGAGTCATTAAGGATGGCATTCCAGTCAGTTTTTATAAATCTAGGCAAGATAGTTTCTTGAGTCACATTTTATATCTGTCTTAAAGAAGATAGCACAATCACCTGTGTTAATTAGAAATAATTAAATATGAGTAGAGAGCAGAATTTTTCTGTATAACATCCATGATATTACTATGACAAGTTGGATTTCGTGCTGTCTGTCCAAATTGTTTTGATTATCACATTCTCTCAATAAGTTGGCAATATATTTAAGCTAAATATTTCACTCTCTCAAATTTTAGAAAGAAAAATCCACAATAAGTCTTATATTTTCAATGAGTTTTTTACATACTGATAATTAGACAGAAATACTTTTGTGTTGTTTAGGAGACACAGTGCTTGGAGTCCTACAATATTTCATTGAATGTCAGTGATATAATTACAGTATGAAGAATTTCTAGTCCTGAACTATTTTATTGCTTTTTTGCCTTTTATGCATTCTTTAAGAAATATTGAAATACTGCTACATATTCTGCCATACATATGCAACAAAGAAAAGCAGTGTTTCATAGAATGTCATTTGCATTTTGGAAATTTAATCCCCATTTCGTTAATACTGTGGATATCAAAATCTTCCAAGTAAAAGGAGCTTATAAATCACACATTTTATTTGTAAGACTTTGGCATGCACCTGAGCCCTCTGCCCCCTAACCTTGTTTAACCTTGTGCATTTTTGTCCTTTTTTGTATGCTGATATTCCATGTAATACAAAGGCTCCAAAAGTTGAATCTCCTTTAGCAATGGAAAGTACTGCATTCTAAAACCTGGATGGGTTGTATCAAAAAAGGGTCATTATGATGATAGATGAGACTTGATGAAAACATCTAATATGATGCAAAGGATGTAGCCAGTTAGTGCACTTGTTTTATAATAAAGTTCACCGCAGAGTCTTCCTTACTGGCATTACTGTACATTCTGAATTATTTGATTGCTTTTTTTTCCCTGAAATCTTTCATTTGTCAGATAGATGCAAATTGATTAAGTATATTCATCCATCTTGTTGAAGCCTTTATTAAAAAAATGATATTAGCAGCTTCCATCTAATTTACAAAATATATTACTGTTTACATTTAGCAAGTTGTAAGAGTGACCTGCAGCTTTACTTCAGTATATTATTACTCTCCTTACACTGTTTGCTACTTATTTAAACCTGAATATGGTATTTTTGCAGCTCTTGGCAGTAATATGCATGTACCTGCTGAGCTAGTTGTTGGTTTATTCATACTGCACTGTCAAAATCAAGTGTATTTTAAATGTTAGAAAGTTAGATGCAATTTTAGAAACGTATAAATGTGAAATATTAGTTTCTTATTTTCTCATCGCAATGATCACAGGTTATAATTCGGTACAGTTGCAGATAATTTGACTATGGTTCAGAGCAATTGTGTCTGCTTATATTCTTGTCTAATCAGGGGATATGAGGATGTATGTAGACAGTGTACTGACACTCGAACAATCTGTTTCTAAGGTAGTAGGGAAATCATTCTATGCTGCTCATATTATATGTAAGGGTATGTCATCCAGGTCCAAGGAAATCATTCTTCCATTGCATTTGTCCCTCACTAGACTCATCATTCAATATCACACCCCCTTCAGTATTTACCTGAGCAGGCACATGCAACAACTGGAATGTCCACAGAAGTTCCTCAAAAAAGAATACTGGCCTTAAACAACATGAGGATCACCTCAAAACCCTATCTCTATACTCTGTCTCCTACAGATTGTTGAGGGGCAATCTATGTCTGGCATACAAGGCATCCATGGATCCAACTCTGATGGACCTTTTGCATTTCTGGACAACAAATATCATCACAGCTACCTGCTCTATAAACTTAAATCTTGCCTGTGCCATAATTTTTGGAGGGACATGCATGTCTCTCAGGAATACCCCAGCTCTTAAACAGACTTCCCATCCAGGTGAAGCCATGCTTTTCTCTAATCATATCCAAGCATAAACTGGACAGATGGATGGAAAATTGAAAATTCATTCCTGGTCTTCTGGCACCTATGTCTCTAATAGACAGAAGCAGCCTGTAAATGCTTAATCAACTATGCACTAACATACATATACGAATTAAAATATATCCCTAAACATCACCTGTAAGGCACAAAAAAAAAAAAAACTTCTGGATATATTTGGGAAGCTTGGCTAGTCTTGTAAGGAGCCTTTGTGGTCATTTCCCTAGTGTATACCTATGAAGCTTTATTCATACCTGTAATATATAGAACCTGTCTAAAATATGCCAATTAATAAAAACAGAGTCAATAATGTTTCAAAGTTCCAGAGCAATTGTATCTACTTATATGCTTGTTTATTTGTCTGTTGGTTTGTCAACCAGATAGATATATCACAAGATCCGTTTCCTCCATAACTCTAGACAAGGGAAGAAATTTTCAAGACAGAATCTAGTTACAGATAATATTTATGCAGTAGATAAAGGTAGAGGATGTATTTAGAAACAAATAGGGCACAACATTACGCAAAACAGCATGGAATCTGATGAATACAGGAAGATTCAAAGACATAAGCAGAGCAAATAGTGTGATATTCGTGGTTTGCTAAGGATTGCATAATGGTACGTAAATGGGAGGTGACATTCTAAGTAGGACCATTATGTATGTAGATGATGAAACCAGTCAGAAACATATACATTTCACATGAGGAATTGCAGTCATCTGCTGTTCTGTTCACTAAAATTTGCCAGATAACAGAATTTTCACTCACATTATTATATTTGGAGTAACATTAGTATTAACTGGTCAGCATGTGTCAGTGGCAACCTTTGGAGTAAGTATCAATGATACTGCATGTCAATACTCTCCATGTCACAGAAGGGTCCATCAGTGGACCAATACCACCAACTCAACAAAATGACACTGTCATCCACTACTGTGTGGCTAGAGACACCATAGAGGAGTGAGTAGACATATATTGCTCTCATAAGAAATCAAGGGGATGCGTGGAATGCCTGTCTCAATGAAGGTTTGTTTAGCATTAACCATCCTTTGCTATGAGGAAATTTCAGCACCTGATAGGGAATACATTATGCATTTCGCAGGCAAAAGCCTTGCAACTTCCTACACCACTTACTTGGCATGATGCTGTAGTAAGTGGAGGAGCATATTTAGTTCACGCAGACAGCAGAGGTGGCAAGCAACACTATGCAGACAATTTACAATATAGTCCATTTCCTGAGGTCCAGGAGATCATTAAATGCATCCATTTTGCCATCAAGGCAATACTAGCTCTATAGTTATATTAACTATATCAGCCAGAATATATTCTACTCCATCAGCTGACAGGCAGTAAGCATTGCTCAGGATACTATAAGCAATATCCAGACCGTTGATTCCCACATCTGGCACATGTGCAAGCTCAACCAGCGGTTCATCTATGGTGACTTCTGCATGGTAATGTAGTTGGTAGATGGATGCATTAACAGTCATAAAAAAACAGTATATGCTGTCATTATTGTACTTGGAAGGAGGCTAATTGTAAAAGTGTCCACATTTTATGTGTTGTAGATGAGGCCAGATATGGCTTGGAGCTGTGGTGAATACCTCTTCTAAGCCCCAAGATCATGTTATAGATAGTGTACAAAACTCTGCTGTCACAAACATGGAACATGATTTAACATGTATTCAGACTTTTGAAAGCTTGTATATTATGCTCGGACAGATGTTGTGGTGTACCGCAATATGCAACATACACGTGCAGTAAAATATTTGATGTCAGCACTATTCTACATAATATGGTGCCATGTAAACAGTTATGGAGTGAGATCAACATAATACCACCAGGATGGCCTGTGTCAGTGGCAGATGAGAAGGAGGTGAGTGAGGAGTCATCAGAGGATGTGACTGCAGCATTACCTCACGCATGGGAGTGGCAGGCACAGTACATTCTAGCACTGGTAAACAGGTACCATCTGGTACAAAATGGGCTATCAAACCGATAAAAACAGCAGAACCAAGAAACTGAAATCACACTAGCTGGAATCCACAGATACAATCCAAAAGTTTTATTCAAAATAATACAAATGGTAAGCGCTTTCATCTGGTGGATGTCACCAAACTTCTTCAGACAAACCAAAACACAAATGCAACAATTTTTATATATATATATATATCACACCCTACCTAAAATCAGTTAGTACCAATTAGTACCAACCAGTAAGACATGAACAATGAAAATTGTGAAAATATCTACTAATAAATAATTGAATATATATAATAAGCTTAGTAAAAAATACATAGAAATATGATCTGGGACAAACATTTAACCCAGTCCTGCATAGCCCTAAAAATCTATAAGCACATATAAAAATATAAATATATAAAAGTATGAGAAGAATTTATATAAAAAATATAAATTCACATGTCAAAATACCTGTTCTGTCTTCTAAGTTATTAAACCTAATCCAGGAATAGGGGAAAAATCTCATCTATCATAAACTTTTAATTTTAATTTTCTGGAGATGGACACAGCATCATTTAAGCCTGGTGGCGAGTAAGCATTAAGAAGTACCTGCCACCAGGTTTCCTTCTCTTCAAAGAACAACTTCCAGGGTCCCCCTCTAGCCACACTTTTCACCTGTTTTAAAACCACAAATTTGAAAAATGGGCTATGTCAAGCAGAACACATTAAAAAAAACTGATGCATGCATTTACACACCCAGGCCATACAGTGCATTTACACACACTGGACACATTGACAGGGAACAGCAAGTCAAATGTGAAGGGGTTGTGGGAGACAGACATGATTGTCTTGCAAGAGTCTACAGGGTTTTGGGAGTAAGGAATCACATACTTCAGGGATGGGGTATACCTCCCCTGGTCTAAATGCTGGTCATATGTACAATGTGGCCCTACAACATCAAGACTAGAGGTATCCCGCCCAATGGTTGGTATAGTACCATGTTAGCATGTATGGAGACCCTGTTGTAGCCCCTCATATAGGGAGGCAGAAAAAGGTCAACATCCACAACCTTGTGATTAATTACAGTAATGCATAACAGAGTAGTAAACAGGGATAGGAAAGGCACAGAAGTGTGAAACCTAGGAAGTTTTACTGGTGGGATTTTACCTCAGTGAAGGCAGACTACCATCAGCTATAACCATGGTTTTGCCCCTAATTAGTGAAGGAGGCATGAAAAAAGGAGAGAGTGATACAGTCCCTGGCACATTCTGCACCATTTCTTTTCATCCAGCATGTGACCAGGTATTGCATATGTGGCACTGTTCATGGTAGGTGTTTGCCAGTTTCCTTATGTAGGCAACAGTGATCACAAACATAGATACTCCTGCCTTCAGCAGGTATGTCAGGTCGAAGTCTCTGCATGCCATGTCCCCCTGCATGCATCAAAAGGATGCCTATCTATTTATGCAGTTGGCAAGCAGGCCAGACAGAACACTCTGCATCTCTGACATTCTGTGTGTATTGGCCATTTTTGCCTGGACCAATTTTCTGCATATATACTTATCAATTTCTAGAGTGACATCCAGGTTATAGAATTTCCTGAAGTCATAGTAGTGACAGACACCTACACACTAGTTTCCTTCAGTGGGTGTCCACAGCTGACAGTCAGAGTGGTTCTAAATGTCATCTGTGGTGGTGTCTTCCATATAGTCTGTGCAAGGCTAACATGGACTGGAAATTGAAAGCTAAGCACAGGAGTTATCAGAGGTTCAGCCTGTATTTCTTCATGCAGCTCTTCTGTTGGAAATCTGGGCATGGTCTCATGTGTTTGTATTGCTGATAATGTCTCTGTGCCATTGGACTATGCCATCAGCAGCAGCCATAGGAGACTTGCTGACACCAGGCATGTGCTTAGCTTTTGTGATGGACTCTCCAAAAGTGAAACATATGAAAGCATAAGGATAATATACATGTAATAATGCTGGCATATATGTGATGTTTTCACCAATATGTGGTACACATATATATAGTAGCTACATGTCAATAATGCATTTAGCCTAAAGACACATACATACTTTGTGGTGTGGGTTTATGCACAGCAGTACTGGAACAGGGTGCAGCAGTACTGGAACAGGGTAAAAGTAACCTGGTGCATCACTCATGCACAAGTGGGAAATTGTCACCATCCCAGCTCCCACATCCAAGCCACTGCCAGATATGAAAGGTCTTAGTCCTGTCCTAGAGACTGACAACAAGAACTCCTTCACCTCTGTAAGAGGGCTCAGTGTTGATGGTCTGGCTCCTGTGGTGGAACTGTCCCTGGCAATATTCTGAGCCATGAACTTTTATGAAGTACCATTTTAGTGAGCCTGTGATAAACTTGTACTATGATCTATTCAAGCCTCCCATAGCAATAATGTTCTGCATCACTCCCTGTCACACATGTTCTGAGAATGTCTTGTCTTGTTTTTTTCTTTACCCTTGTCAAGGATATGCACTCAATGTGTTCATAGGTGGAATATCACCCCTGTCTCCACTGGAGTGAAATTTTCTAGCTGATTTCATTTCTTCCTTCCTTTATTCCCATGACAGGATTGCACACCTTTGGGGTGATCAGTAGATGTGTTTACATTGTTAATATTGGCAAGTAACAATAATCTCAGCACTGTCAGCTGGCCTAAGTTTGCTGGCCACAATTCTCTGTGCAGCTATGCTGTCAATATTCATACCACATCCTGGACCACACTACAAGCAGCAATTGGCATGATGCCATTGCCTTCTGTACTGCAGCACAGTGTAAACTGCATGTGGGAAAACAGCTGTGTAGGAGGCCTCATAGCCCTTGTGGTAAGAGTGGTGATCTGTATGCAGATGGTACAGTTTTCAGGGGTAAGCCCCTAACAAAAGAATAGAATATGATGTGCCCTTGTACTCTACATCTTGAGAGGATGAGCCCTTCAAGAGCAAGACATTGATGTGAGATGCACCCTGACACAAGGAATGATTTCTATCAGCAGGAGAGTAATGTGACATACCCTTGTGACCAAGAGAAAGACATTGATGTGAGATGCACCCTGACACAAGGAATTATTTCTATCAGCAGGAGAGTAATGTGACATACCCTTGTGACCTGTGCCCAAAAATGGAGATCCAGCCAAACAGCAGGACAGTAAGCCATCACAAACTTTTGCCCTGACACCAAACATACTCCACTGCTAGCATCAGGACCTGTTGCTTTCATGCACATTGTGTAGTACCTGTAGTCCTGTCATTCAATATCAGTTGCCTTATCTGGTGTCAGAAAGTCCATCAGACAGTATAAACTATTATCCAGTTCTGCACTTCAATTCATAGGTTGAGCATCATAATAAGACAGTCTCCTATAGTATGGAAACCATGTTTTTTATTGCACCGAAACAGGCCTTGTGGCTCTTATGGTCAGGGGTAATTTGTAGAAGCCCTAAGTCGTAGGCATATACCAAAACCATTCTAGCCCATGGATGTTGATAGTTAGGAAAATTGGGTTAGGAATGGCTAAGCTGAAAAAGGCTCTAGGGCTGTTAACCTAGTAGCATCCTATGATGCTATGATCTTATGAGCAAAGCATCATTCGGCAGGCTTGCACTAATTTGTCAGCAATATTTAGCAGGGTGCAGTTGCATTATGGAATTTTCTGAATGCACCCCAGAGAAGAGGCATTAACCATGGTGGCATCAGCTATAATATTTCATGGATCATGTAGTTAATGTATACAGCTTGCATCCACATGAGGGATCAAAAACATCAGGGAAGTCAATAAAATAAATGCTGTAATTCATTTAACATCAAAATCAAACTTTCTACCTATGCCCAATATTCATCCCAATTATATCTGTTTATAAAGAGTGGCATGAAGATTGCACAATGTAAGCTGACTCAAGTTAAAATACTACAGATTTCAGCACGTTCCTTTAAATGTGAAAATGACATCTTCTCCAGATGAAGGGATGCAAACCAGCAGTGGTGGAGTTCTGTAACACTTCCATACAGGCCTTAGACTTTGCAATATTTTGCATAGATTGAAAAAAACAAAAACACCAACCAGGGATTTTTGAACATGGTTTCACCATCATCATCATCATATCTGCTTTTTAAATTGCATCAGTTATTGTTATATTCTTGTCTATTCTTGACTAGTCATTATTAAATTATATATACATAATGTTATGACTGTAACTACCAATGGGGTCTATTACAAGTCCTTGTTTGCTAGTAGATCACAACACATTTGCTCTGATTGACAAGTGCCATAATTCCCTCTAGCTCCATCCTATGTAATTACCAAACCTCCCACCACCTGCCCCTATAGTGCTGCATAGCCATACCAGAGACCAAACTATCGTAGAACCCTAACCCAGTACCTAACCCTAACCATACAATTCTCTTTGCTTGCTCCCTAACCCTAAACCTAAACTTTACTTCCACTCCCAAAAACCTAAAACCTCTTAAACGTAACCGTAATCTAGCCTCCCTCTCCCTGACTCTAAACTCCCTTCCCTCTGCCTATACCTAATAATCCCTGCCAATATCTAATCCTAAACCTCCCATCCCACCTAAACCTAAATCTCCACCTGATCTCTTCCTGAAACCTAACCTACACTACCATTCCCCTATCAATTACTCTACATGGCTGCTGCACTTACCTTGCTGGAACTTTACTATTGGGTTTGGGGAAGGTGCTCCTCACCTCAGTCCAACATGTAGTTAAGCTGTATTATGAGTGGCAGCCCATGAAAGGTACAAGATGCCTAGGTTCCTGGCTTTGAGACATTGGTCTTAGAGCACTTTACTTGGGCACTTGTAGTAGACCATTGTCTGCAAAATAAAGAAGTGAAAAATAAGAAATCAAATCAGCAGAAGTAAAATACTGGTTACACATTTAGGAAGAACTAATGGGAAGTAAAGCAAAAACATAAACAGAAATGTCAACAGCAGATAGGGTTGTAGTAATTTTACAGAGATTAAAGAGCTTTATTGGAAAGGCTCATTCAGACACTGCTACACTTTGCTGTGAGGGAAAGGACCCAGTTGGGTGTTTTTCTACACAAATGCTGGATAAGAGATACATAGAACTGTGAGGTGCAGGGAAGCATGGGCTCAGGAGGTTACTGCAGAGTACAGTCTCTTATTTTGGAAGAGAATACTGTACCTGTCTATGCACAGGGCTGCTGCAGAGGAACTGTTAGCCATGCAGAGCTTACTGGTTAATGTGATGTCTGAATTTTAGTCTTCTGTCGACCACAGTGGAAGCACTTTTAGCTTGGCTGCCTTGGACGTGGCTGGGCTGTATCTTTAAGGCATTTGGATTCTCGAGGTGTGTTTGACTCACTGTGGCCAAGGGCTTCTTTTTTGGCTCTTGGTGTGTGGTGTGGTACCAGGAACATGTCCTAGCAACCAGATGAGGAGTTGAGGCTATAGATATTGGTGGCTATAAAGCTTATTATAGTCAAACTTGGATCCACTGTCCTTTTTGGGAATCCATACTTCTGTGTACTGCTGTCAGTCTATGTGTTTTGACTATTTTTTTTTACATGACTGTTTACAACGGATGGACCCTCTAAGCCATTGGAATGGCTGCAACAGTGTGCAGTCCAGTGCTGTACAAGGTGTATATTCTAAATGTAATTTATAGGGGTGATAACCTCGGATGCATCCTGTCAGCATTTTTCTCTTATTGTCTCCATCCTCAGATGGTGCCCTTGCCATATTTGGAGTCAGAGACATCAGTTCTGCTGTTTAAGACTCTCAGATTTGGAGGCAGTGAACTCGTATGTTATCACAAACTGTAAGAAAAAGTAGCCCTCTACGCACTGCTATATCTAGTTTAGCAGATTATCTGCGTTCTATTAATCTGTCTGCATTTACTTATATGTCACAGTTTGTTTTTCGGTGGTCAGATGATTGCAGTCTGCTAATTAAGGAGACCGTGCTTTGTATTATGATTAAGACAAACTTCATTTGTAGTCTTACTGCTGGGACCATTTGTGGTTGCTAAATTTTCAAGTATATTTTGTTTATAAAGAATATATATTTTGTGGTATATTTTATTATCTCTTTATTTTTTCAAGATATTACCTGTCACATTTCAAACTGCTTTACATACCGCATTGTTGTAACCATTGCCTACATCTAACACTAAAGATGTTGCCACTTTTTTTCCTCTCCCCTATGCTATTTACACTGACATATGTCACATCTTATCACATCCCCCCTGCTATTCTCCCCTTACCCTCCCCTCAGAACTTACATCCCTCCCAAAAACTATCCAGGTCCTACCATACTCCTTTATGCCCACACTCACTGCACTCTACCACACTATTTTTTTCTTTAAAACTAAATTACTCCCCTCATCAAAACAAATCCCAAATTTAAAATCCAAATTTCTGTATCCTCTCCCTCAACCTAACACTTTACTCTCTATCCTGACAACACTCCTCCTTTTAGGCAATATACACCCCAACCCTGGTTCTAATAACCAACTCTTATCTTCCAACATCTCCACTCCATCTACTATCACTACTACTTCTTCCCCCCACACTTCTAGCAATCCCACTATCACTAGTACCTCCCCATCCACTCTCACTTCTACACACAGAACCAAAAGACTAAAATTCTTCTCCCTTAACATCCAGAGTATCTGCAACAAAGTGTCTGAACTCCACGCACTCATACAACACTATACCTTCCACATCTTAACTCTCTCTGAAACTTGGCTAAAACCCCACATCCTCAACTCAGAGATCTGCCCCCCTGGTTTCAATATCTACAGACTGGATAGACCTAGCAAAAAGGGAGGTGGTGTCTCTATTCTCTTTTCTGACTCTCTCAATATCTTACCACTTACAATTACCACTCCCACCTTCCACCCTGCAGAGCTACTCATAGTAACCTGTCATATCAACAACTACCAAAAAATGGCCATAGCCTCAATCTATATCCCACCAGGGAATAATATCACCATCCTTGAAGACATCTTATCTTGGTGTTTTCTTCACATCCCCTTTGAAACTATCATACTTGGGGATGTAAATATAGACTGGAAGTCAGTTAACTTGACTACACTGTCTCATAGTCTCAACCTACATGGTTTTACTCAACTTGTCTCATCCCCGACCCACGTTGGCAAAAACCACTCCAATTCTATCCTAGTCTGGATTCTCGTAAATTCTCCTAATTTGTACCAACAGCCAGGTACAATATCTGACTCCATCAGTGACCACCTACCTATCCATATTACTAGGTACTCACCCATCCTCACTAGTACTCACCTCTTAAAATACATCCGCAACCAAAGAAAATTCAATACCACTTCCTTCAACAAAATTCTTTCAAATATTAACTGGTCCTACCTATACTGTCTAACTTTAAGTGATGTAGTTAGCTACTTCAACCAGACATTCCTAAACATACTCAACTTTCTTGCCCCCATCAGGAAAATAAAAGTCAGACCGGTGTTCCTCAAGGTACACTTCTCGGCCCCCTCTTTTTCAACCTCTTCACCAATGACCTACACACTACCAGCAACCTCTCCTCTATCATATAGCATGCAGATGATTCAACTCTGATCTCCATTTTTGACTCTATCAATAACCTCCACCATATCACCCAATCTTCATTTCACTCTATTGAGAAGTGGCTCTCCAATAATCAACTTATCCTAAATCCATCTAAAACTAAGCTCTTACTATTCCTACCTAAAACTCTAGCCCACCACAAATCCACCTTTCTCATATCCTCTCTAAATAGCACCATCATAACATCAGACTTACACACTAAACTCCTAGGTGTTATCATAGATGACCAGCTCAAACTAGACCACCACATACTTCATTCTATAAGGAAAACACACCAAAAACTGGGCATGCTAAACTAGACCAAACCTATAACAAAATTGCTAGATTTGTCACCAGCAGCCCCTATAAATCCCATCACTGATCTGCTCTCATAAAATTACATTGGATCAAATGTCCACACCTTCTGACCAAATGTCAGCTGATCCAAGCTTACAGAATTCTTAATTGAAACTCAGACTGTCCATCTCTGTCCAACCTGATCTCCTGGTATACCTCTCCCCGATCCCTGCACAGCTCTGATAAACTCTTACTACAAGTCTATAAACCCAACAAGAACATAGGTAAAATACTCTATAAACACTCCATCTCCCTTACCTGGAACAATCTTCCACTCCATATTAGAAGTCATACCTCCCTTCCTAACTTCAAATATGACCTGATAGTGTACCTCCATAACAATCCTTTATGTACCTGTTATCATCCTACATAACCCCTCCCTCTCCACATACCCACTTCACCACTAAGTTTGATCTATAAGACCTTTTTCCTCTTTCTATAACTTACTTTATCCAACTGCTATTCTTTCTGTACCCTCCCTCTAGTTCACTACATCCCTCCTCTACTACTATCTTCTTTTGCACCATTCCCTCTTCGGACCTACGGTCCCTTGTGCAGTCCCCCCTCTACTTTTTACTCTCACTCTACTTTCCCTCAATTCTGAAGCCCCTGCACTTACACATTTCTTCTTCTAACCACTAATCTAATTATACCTTGTTTCTTTTCATTATATTACCTACAGCATTAACTTCCTTCCTGCTTACCTGCTGGATTTATTATTGTTGTTTCTCCTGTTACAACCTATTACTACATTTTTTGTATATATAGCTATGTACTATTCCATTGAGTATATTATGTTCTGCTTATCCATTGTATCCATAAGATTGTTTTGCTCTTTAATATTGTTAATCTGTCTCTATTTGCATGTATTTGTATGTTTGTTTGGGGCTTTTCCCCTCGGGTCTCCACTGAAAAAGGGTAAATTCTTACCCAGCTGGACCAACCCAGTTAACAAATGCAAAATAAATAAATCATATAAAATATTAGTAGACTTGTGAAAAGTAGTCAGTCATGTTGATAGGTATAACAGATAGCAAAACATTGTATTTGTCATGACAATGCTTTATTAAAAGTATTTGAGGAAAAAAGGGAACAGGTAAACTGTAAATCAGATTATATGGAAAATTATAGTCAGTCAGTAAATATCTGCTAGTACATATATGTCTTAAAATGGTCTTATGATACTGATCAAATATAATTTTGAATGTTCTACCACTTTGTATTCAGCTTTAATTACACTGCTAGGCAATTTTTCACTACACATATTGCCCCACTTTGAAGCAAATCCTATAATATGAGTGCAAAACACAAGAGTGAATCTCAAGTACAATGCCATTCTCACACAGGTATTGGATTCCTTAGTTTGGAGAATGTATGGGCTAAAGACTACAATACAAATACAAGATTAGTTTGAATCTGACTGAAACAAGGTTGAAGCTTATTCTTCCTACAAGATATAACTATCCAACATTAGAAATATACTACAAAGTTCAAACTGGCTTGTAAAGGAACAAACCTAAAAATTCTGTGTCAAGGATAATAGCGTAATTTCCTAATGGACAAACATTATGGTCTTGCATAAACTGCCAGTTCAGCAATGGATATAATGCACCCTAAGCAATAGCTTGACTCTGCAATGGCAGTGCATGGGAATGGATAAAATGTGCTTACCAGATGCTAAATGATATTTGTAATGTATGGTAGCATAAATTTCATTTAACCAGATCTCTGCTCTCTAGTCCCTGCTAATTAGATACACTTGGGACTAGTAAGATTGCTTGTTTAACAAATAAATAAAGTAAAATAAAATAAGAAAATTATCAGTACAGAATACGGTGCTAAACTGGTAAGAAGGAGCAAGTTACAAGGTAGATTAAATATTTAAAATACGTACTAAATGTTTTTATAAGAGCATTTTCAAATGAAGACTTGAGTAGTTTGACACAAGAAAGTTTCCAAAAATGTCTCAGTGCAGGATTGTTTATAATTGTACCTAAACTTTCCTCCCAAGCAGAATGCTGAAAAACAGAATGTCCTTGCATGAAACAAATGAAGGGTTATAGGATGAATAGAGGGAGAAAGTAGCAATACAAACCTTGTGCTTAATATTAAAAAAATGCATTTTTAGTGTAAAGTGGATGTCTATCTTTCAAACTTTATTATTTAATTGGCAGGGCTGCTGCCATTCTATCAGATAGATAGATAGATAGATAGATAGATAGATAGATAGATAGATAGATAGATAGATAGATAGAGATATATATATATATATATATATATATATATATATATATATATATATATATATATATATATATATATATGTATATACTATTCCAGTCAGTGAACATAAAAGATCATGTCTTGAATAATATATTCATAGCCTCTAGGTGAATTATGTCCAAAAGCATAAGTTCACACGTTTTAGCATTTTGATCAGAGAAGCACTTAGCCCTTGGGATGACAGGTATGACTGATATATCAGGTCCTTATTTACAGTTTACAATTTTTTTCTCACCAACTCTCGGGCCCTAGCTTTAAATGAACTCACAGAGAAATGCATTTTTCTTCTTTCTAGTGAAATGTCATCATGCCCTGTTCCGTGCTTTTTACGAAGAAATCAAAGTTAATTTTATAGGTCTTGATGTTCCTGTTCTCATTGAGTTCTTTCTGTTCTGTCACGGTGTTCAGCACTAGAGTAACTGCTGCTGACAAAAGAACACATCTGTCAGAACATATTTTTTTCTTTCATGAATTTAATGAAGGCAGCGTAGAAGTAATAAAAGACAGTCACTCGCATTCACCAAAAAGACTCATGTTCATATCCCATAAACCAGTCATAAAACTCATGCCATAATTTATATCATGTAGGCACATTTAGTTTCTTGATAATACATGACCAACAAACATCACTCTTTTTTATTCAACATGTCATAGATTTTCAAGAAAGAAGAACAAAAATGAATGCTTCTGCGTTTACTGTGCTTGGAAATTTGAAAATGGTTTACTGGTTCTTTGGTGACTTTCATGAAAATGCTTTCAAGCAGAAACCATTTATTAGAATCTTTTACTGCATAATAATTTGAAAGGGATTCTGTTTACCATTGTCTCAGATTCAAACCTTTAAGACAGAAGACTATTACATCTAAATTGTGATGAGAATCAGAATCATAAGCTGCAATTTGCCCCTCATGAGTTTTACTATCTTGTAATGCATGGAATATGGTAATTGCACTTTGATACTCGGAAAAAGACAAATCAGTTAAGTACTACAGTTAGGCGGCCTTTACAAATGTTATGCACCCCCTGCTTAAGTTGTTAAGGGTGGGTCTAGGCAGAAAAATCTGCCAATACCCACTAGCAAATGACGGCAGCACAATAAAAGATTTGTTTCTGCCAGCTACCTGTACTAACAAAGTGTCCTTCCTCTTAAAAACTTAGAAAGTAGCTAGAATCAAAGGATGTGCGTTTGCCTGTATTTTCTCTGACGTATACACATGGGTGTCAGAACCATAGAACAAGAGTGAGGGGGAACCCCCCCCCACCCTTTTACAGCTAGAAGACCTGTTGGGAAAAATTAATGAAGTGGAGCTTTCAACCTAATGTGAATTTGTGCATGGAACTAACTAAACTAGCTGTTCTTGTTCTCTTATTGCTCTGTGTTACAGGAGTTATGCTGCCGCTGTTCCGTTGGTGCTGCCAGAGCCAGAGTCATGCCTGTAAGGCTACTCCCCTGTGTGTGTGTGTGTGTGTGTGTGTGTGTGTGTGTGTGTGTGTGTGTGTGTGTGTGTGTGTGTGTGTGTGTGTGTGTGTAAAATGCCCCAGTTAGATATAACTGCTGGTTAGTGTTACTCAGGCTCAAACAAGACCCTGAATTCTCTACCCATGCCACCACTTGTGATTCATGGAGTTGAGTCCTTAACTCTCAACTGTCAGGATTTTCACTTTTGGTCTGTTTCTCTTAAAATTTGTGGTTTACTGGCAAATCAGTGAGAACTGAATTCACAAAATAATTAATATCCTTTAAGTTTCAGTCTTCCTTTCAGGAAATACATGGTAATGCAAAACACTTTATTTTAGCAACTTTCTAAGATTATACAAGCAATATTTAAAATGTGTCCCTGGTTTTAAGCCTTTGCCCCACCCCCCAAATACATTTTGACTTTTTCCAGATTTCTTGTGCTGCAAAGTTGAGAGATTTAGTTGTGTCAAGTGGATTTTACAAGGAGCTGAGAGCTTCAGGGGAAAAGAGGTTTAGTGCTACTTACGCTGAGTTGTGTTCATTGTTAGTAGCACAACAGGTAGTATACTTGCTTTGATGCAGAAGGCTGTGGGTTCTACTCCCACAATATGCAGATGGATCACTGATACTGTACTGTGTTGTACTTTAAAGGGAGTGGATGCTGCAGTCCTGTGAATGTTCTCCTTTGGAGGAGTTACCTAGTAACTATGAACCTGCCATTAGTTTGCCATCCATTCCCCATTGCAAAATTACTAGTTTATCATTTTAATCTAACATAGACAATTTATTCTTCAAGGGCAACATGCACTTTATTTGTAGATGAAACAATGAAATATAAAGGCGTTTTCTAGCAGCAACCTCTTCATTAGTTACAGATCCCTTTAATGTGGAATTATTTATATGACTTACTTCTGCAGAGATTTTGCATATTTACTGATATTGACGGATTGTAATGACAGAAGTTTGAGTGGCCTTTTATGGTTGAAATTTTCTGAAATGAGTAGTTTTTCATTATTGGTTCATACATTTTGTTACATTGCTTGCTAGAAGACTGTTCCAAACTACAAATTTAAACACACATTCTAGCAAGTGGTGCTGTATTATACAAGGAATATAATTTAATACAATTAGGTTAATAGAATCAGGAAGGTGAATCAAATAACTCAAACATGTATGCTTGCTCACAGGATACAGGTGATCAAAAGAGGGGAAGAGACCAGTCACCAATAGAGTCCCCCAGGGTTTGGTGCTGAGACTTTTTCTGTTTGGCATATACATCTCAAAAGTAAAAGGAAATACCAAAGGGCATTGGCCAACTAAGTATGAGATGACTGCAAACTAGGAGCAGTTATTGAATCCCCAAATGACTTAACCATCATGCAGGAATGTTTGTCCCAAATAATAACTGGTGCCAGAATCATGACTTGAAATATTTTTCACACTGCCTGACTTCAGGACAATTGCACTGTTATTTTTTTTCTTGCCTTTTACCTGCATATCCTCTAAATGGCTAATAGTGGATCTCGCTGAAAGACTGGTGATAATCAAAATCAGTCTTGCAGGGATGAGATGGAATTTTTAACATTTGGATGTTAACTAGGATCCACAGTAAGCTGAAAAGACATGGTGGATGTGTTTCCAGCTTCTATGAGATCTTTACTCGGACTGTGTTATAGAATGACATATACCATATGACATGCATTTTCCTATATATAGGTAATAGCATATATTAAATAATGTTCCTATATGCTACACTAAACAAAAACAACCTAACCACAAGTTGTCTGTTCACCTGAAGAAGTTATTGTACAACAGTGACGAAAAGCGCTTTATATTAAATTTATTTTATACTTTTGGGCTTGTGGTTAGGTCGTTTTTGTTTAGTACTGGTTCTTGTTCTTTCACTAGTTTGTGTTTTGTGTTTTCCTGTATGCTACACTCCCATTTTTGATTATAGAGTATATTAGCTTATATCATTACTTATAAGCAGCATGCATTATGTTGCACTGATGTTTTTTAAATAATGCGCATTTCGTATATTCTTTGCCATTTCAGTAAGGAAAAATAAAACTTTACACATTTCTGCATTTTGAGAAATTGTGTTCTAGTGATTATAGCATCACATTTCTTCTTTTATACTGCAGGACAAAATTTTCAATCTATACAAGTTAAGAAGTAGAAACATTCCTCTCAAATGTTTTATATAACATAGTCTCCTTACCTTGTTGTCGTAGTTGTTCAATCCACCCTTATTCTATAAAAAAATAACACTTTAGCCTTTGCATTTTGTACAACTGTAATTGCACTTGCAGTTTTGAGAGGTCCTAATCACATTTTCACTTGCATTTATAAAGTTTGTGTGAATCTTCACATTCACCGTAATTTCTCCCCTTTCCTGTGCTTCACACCGCACAGTATATTTTCATATTCTGCGACCCTGACTGACTACATATGTTTTTTCTTCTTTCCAATTTGCAAGATCTTCTATAGTTCTTCAAACAGAACTCTCAGGATAATACAGATTGCTTGCCTACTATTCCACACATTAATTCCCAAGCATTCTACATCTTTCTGTTTCTCTGGCATGCATTCCCAAAGACCCAAAATGTCTTTTATTGTGGCATTTTCTTCCCACACTTCCAGCAATACTATTAGGTTCCTGGCATTATTATCAGACCTTACACCTGTGCATATTTTTTATCTGCTGATCCCATAGACTGGGCCAATTTCTGAGCAGATTAGCTGACTACTGTACCCTTTTCCATTTGTTTTCTGCTTTGACCAAGCCCTCTTCTGTTTCCAAACTTTTATGTAAAGCTGTAATTACACTTCTGTTCTTGCTTTTTCCAAGCCTTATTTATAGCATACCTCCATAACCATATTTCATTTTTGCCACATAATCCAAGGCAATTATTCTGATGTTTTCTCCCATGTTGAACAGACTATTTTATTCATGAACTTCCATCTTGATCTCACAGGTAGTTCCAACATTCCTTGTTGACAGCTCTTCCCTACTCTAAATATACTTAAAACTATATAGATATATCTATATATATCTATATATATATATATATATATATATATATATATATATATATATATATATACACACATATATATATTGTCAAAGGAAAAATATACTTTAAAAATGATCAATACACGGTAGGTTCAGGTTAAGGCACTTTAATCTTGCAGCAAGGAGACAAAAATGTGCTAATACAGTGTTTGTCTAACTAGAATCAGGAAATGCAAGCATTTTTATACATTTTCTAATAAGACATTGCCTACCAAGCTGACGTAGTGAATCACAAGTTTTGTCATCAACATTTTGTAGTGATTGTTTTTACAATATTCTGCTGGTACTATCAATTTTTGTGAGAAACTTCCTAAGAAAAACAACGTGGTCTTGGCTACTACCAGTTAGATATATGCAATGTTACCATTCAAGGTACTATGGCTAATTCGAGCACAAAGCAAGTATAGATTGCAGTTCATTTCTCTAACAGTCCTTTGTCTATGTTATCTCTAACTTCTGCAGCTGTGCATGTTCTCATACTTCGAACAGAGCTGATTGTTTAAAATCATTACATTACAGAATATAGCATTGTTCATTCATTTCTTCCTGACCTAGCAGATAATCACCTGCTTCTCAAGTACATTTTTAAAAGGCGTAAACATGAATATTGCTGTGCTAGCAATTACTAGGTCAGAGGGCATCTTGCAAGTTTCAGAAAGCACACTGCAGTTTCAAAAAGCATCTTTTAATGTCATATGAAACTCAACTGTATATAAAATAGTGCATATAAAATAGAATGAAAAATGTGTTAACTTATTTAGTCTCTAATTAGCATTAAGCACACACATTAATACATATTTTTCTGACATTTCCCCCCGTTAATACTTTTTAATTCTATTTTCAAAAGAATAAACAGTTTGCTTCTTCTCCTAACCTCTTCCATTCAGGATTTGCAGTTAAGAGAGTCATTCAGTTTAAACTTATGAAAGTGTTTCACATTTCAACAATTCTTCAATTTCAGTACTTTGATACAAAGTCTCAGAAACTGATATATCGATAAATTCTTTGATTAACTTTTTCATGCAGGGAATACCACAACAAATGCATGCTCCTAACAGGAGTAATCCCACACAAATGGCAATCAGGATGTTCATTAGGATGGAACCCCACCCCCCCCAAACAAATTCTGGAAAAAGTCCATCAGATGGTTTGGGCCTGGTTTGGTCATGGCTGACACTTGCTGTATCACCTCAAGGTGGTCGTTTATCTCATGTTGATGATCAGGTATATATGCACAACACTCTTCTTTGATTAAAACGCATCTACCACCTCTTCCCGCTAGGGTGAAGTCAAGAGCCATATGGTTCTGGAGCACTACAGTTCTCATAGCATTCAGTTCATCAGTTATCAGTTGAAGAGCAGAAAAAGTTGCATTACTCATTACTTCGAGAAGTTTAGACAGTTTTCGCAGTTCCCAAATCGATTTTACTGTGCCATATGCAGGTAATATGCCTGCCCATGATATGACAGCATCACTCAAGTCCATGTGCGTCAGCTTGGTACCCACGGTATGATGGTCTTTCCAGCCCACCTCGATCCATCCCACTGGATTCTCAGGCTTCCTGACAGCTTTCTTGGCTACATCTCGGGTATTTCGAATATTTCCCTGAGGCAAAAATGCAGTGTGTCGTATGGCCGGAACCAGGTACCCCAAAAAACAACTGCCGGACCAATTCTCAGGTAACCATTTATATGCTTTCTTACCACACACAAAATAACAATCCTCTACCTTAGTAGTTACTTTGCTACGAAATGGCTGCCTTGCATGAAACATTTTCCTATCTATTACAGACAGTTGCTTAAAAAGTACAGGATTACGTTGCACTTCATCAATAGTCTTATGCATGGACTCAAGAAATGAGTCATAATTCGAATTACAAACTGTATCCATTCTGTTTGCTTTGGTATAACATTTGTAATGTACAGTCACATTGCACCTGCTCCAACCCACTTGAATTGTGTCATTCTTATAAAAACATACAATTCCCTTTTGTGTCACAGGCAAATACAGTGCTACCTTATCATGTGATTTGATAGCTACAGCCTCATAAACCAAATTTTCCCAGCTCTCATTGACCCCTAGGGGGACTACAGTCATTAATAACCCCCCCCCGTATGCTGTTGGTATGGCTGTGCAAATCCAGCAATTCGAAACATTAAAAGTCTCAGCATACACACGTGTAATTGCCTGATAAGTGTTAATGTTCGGGTGCCAGTCTATGGTCGGCTCATCATGTATGACCAGTTCAACTGTTGTGGCTGGGATAAGGAAAGGCCACAACAAAATGATCAATGTTATTAGTATGGCTATCAGAATAATCATGCAAATTTTCTGAGGTTGTTCTGCATCTCTGTTTACTCTATACCTGGTCATTTGTTCTCGTTGTACAACAGTAACAAGGTTTTTGTCCAGTTCAAAGTTCTTAACCAGTTTATAATGTGTCAAATGAATCCAGGAAGCTCGCTCCGCGATCTTGACTGCAGTGGGTGTCGAAAGTAGTACCTGGTATGGCCCTTCCCACTTCAGAGAACTCCAGTTCTTTTTCTTAACCACCTTCACCCAGACCCATGCGCCTGGGGCTACTGCTCCTTCCGATGGTCTGGTTTGCTCTTTATCTGAAACAGAATTTAACTGCAAAAGTTTGTTATTCAAAAATCACCTCATATACCCTGCAAGTGAACTGTCAGCCTCCTGCTCTGCAGACATGAGAGGTTTCCATTGAGATGTATAATATGCCCTCCCAAATAGAACTTCAAAAGGAGTTAACCCTTTTGCATTTGGAACAGTTCTCATGCTCAACAGTGCCAGAGGTAAACAGTGCACCCAGTTCTTTTGTGTCTTACTAATCAATTTTCTAAGCTTGTTTTTCAAAACCCCATTACGCCTCTCTACTAATCCTGCAGATTGGGGGTGGTATGCGCAATGATTTTTCAGAGAAATCCCGAAATAACGGCTAAGTTGTTGTATAGTTTGATTAACAAAGTGTGTGCCATTGTCACTATAAATCTTTTCCGGTATGCCAAATCTAGGAATAATTTCTTTAACGAGAACTTTTGCAACAGTAGCTGCATCTGGATTTTTAGTTGGAAAAGCTTCCACCCATTTGAAAAACATATCTGTAATGACAAGGCAGTACTTCTTATTTTCGCATTTGTTCAGCTCTATAAAATCCATACAAATAGTATGGAATGGATACGGTGGTGTAGGGAAACTCCCTTGCTTAGGTTTTAATGCCCCTTGTGCATGATGCTTGTTACAAACATGGCATGCTGCACAAACATTTTTTGTGTAGTTTGTAAATCCATACGTCGTAAACACTCGATTCACTAACTGTACCATTCCCCCTGTTGAGACATGGCACTGCCCATGGCTCAACAAAGCTGCATATCTAAACAAGTTAGATGGTAAAATCGGTTTCTTTTCTTTGGAGGTGTACAGTCCCTTCTCAAGGATTGCTCCTCGTTTTATCCACTTTTGTTTTTCTATATTTGTAGTAAGTGTCTGCATTGTTTTTAACATTTCTAAGTCTAAAATCTCAGATGGTTGTAATTCCTCACTCAAAAGAAAAACTTCTGAAGCTGAAGCTGCTTGTTTTGCAGCTGTATCAGCCCTCGCATTACCTTTTGAAATTCTATCCTGTTGCTTGGTATGAGCTACGCATTTGCAAATAGTTACTTTCTGAGGTAACTGAATAGAGTCTAACAAGTCTAATAAATTGTGCATGGTTAATTGGTTTACCAGTAGATGTTATCATTCCTCTATTTTTCCACTGCTGCGCAAAAACATGTACAGTAGAAAAAGCATACTGGCTGTCAGTAAAAATGTTCACTCTCTTACCTTTTGCTAAGGTACATGCCCTTGTCAAGGCAATCAATTCTGCTGCTTGTGCAGATAAGTTGTGTGGTAAAGACTTTGCTTCTAAAATCTTGGTATCAGAAACTACTGCATACCCCAACTAGATTCTGTCCTGTAGGACCCCTGCTGCACGAGCCATCCACATAGTATGTCACCTTGGCATCATTCAAGGAAACATCTGTGAGATCTTTTCTAGGTAGTGTCTTTTGCTCAATCTCCTGCAGGCAGCAGTGTGGTTTGCCATCTGCAGGGGTTGGGAACAAGGTTGACGGATTCAAAGTTGTGCATCATTCAATTGTTATATGAGGTTGGCTCAACAGTATAGTCATACAGGAAAGATGTCTAGCAGGAGAAAGATATGCTATTTTTTCTTGCAGTAAAATAATCACGACTGCATGAGGCACTCTCAATGTGAGAGGGTGGAACAATACTACTGAGGCTGAAGCCTGCACTGCCATTGCAGCTGCGACTACTGCTTGTACACAGTGGGGCAAGGATCGCGCCACTGGGTCTAGCTGTGATGAATAATAATCTATGGGGTGTTGTTTGTCCCCATGCTGTTGTGTTAACACTGAGGTCATATAACCTTGCTTACAATCTACAGTTTGGAAAAATCATTTATGATAGTTTGGTAATCCTAAAACTAAGGAAGAAGCTATCAGTTGTTTCAGTTTGCAGAAAGCTGATTCTGCTTCTGGTGTCCACTGTAATAAATCTTGTGCTGCCATCGGCTTTTTGAATATCAAGTTAGTCAGCAGAGCAGATTCCAAGGCATAGTTTGGAATCCAACTCTGACAAAAGTTAGTAGTACTCAGGAAGGACATCATTTCCTTCTTGGTAGTTGGTTTAGGTGCTTGTAATATTGCTGTTTTTCTGTCTTCATCTAATATTCTGCCTTCTTTGGATATTTCATATCCCAGGTATTTGACCTGTTTCTTCCAAAGTTGCAGTTAGTTGTGTCCTTGAGTGGCTAAAAATTGTAATAATGCTATGGTGTCCTCTCTGCATTCTTGCTGGGTGGGGGCTGCCAGCAGAATGTCGTCTACATAAAGTAAAATCTGACTGCCTTTCGGTGGGATAAATCCCGCCAGGTTACTTGCCATTTCTTGTGTGAATATTGTTGGACTTTCACAATATCCCTGTGGTAGTCTCGTATATGTATACCGTTTCCCCTGAAATGTAAATGCAAACCAATGTTGGCTGTCAGGGTGTATCAGTATTGAGAAAAATACATTGCTAATATCTACCACAGAAAAATACTTTTGTTGAGGTTTCAAATCATTCAATAAAGTGTGTGGATCTGGCACCGTAGGTGCCCTGGGTATAACTGCATCATTTACAGCTTATAAATCTTGGACCATATGCCATTCTCCATTTGCTTTCCTAACAGGAAATAAGGGTGTATTACATGGTGAATCAGGACATTCTATCAAGACTCCTTCCTTAAGTAAGGCTGCTATTATAGGTTTGATTCCTATTTCTGCATCCTTTCTTAAGGGATACTGTCTCTTTTGAGGTCTAAATGCTGATTTTGGTGTGATAGTAACTGGTCCTGCTGTACGAATAAGTCCTACATCTGATTTCCCTGTTGACCAGAGAGTCTCTGGTATGTCTCGTAAGGCTTTTTCCTCTTCCTCTAGTAAGAGTGCTACTCAGCTATCCTCACTTGCCTGTGAGTGTACAGCTGGGTGTGTCTGCATTATCCAATTTAATTTCTGCTTTTGTACTCCCTGTTCGGAAAGTTTTAACTCTGTCTGCTTTTCCCACCTTGTGACTTTTTCTCCTAGATCTGCCCACTTCAAATTTCTATTTTTAGTTAAACTTACATGTGGTAGTCGATTAGATTTGTAAAGTGCTAGGAATTCCTGGGGCAATGAACAGCTTACTACACTGTTTCTTTCTGTGTCCCAGTACAAATTTCATAATACTAATCTGTTAGCATGGTTTCTAAACAGTTCTTGCTCATATTCTTTATCAGGTCCTGGTCTGTTACAGTAATATAGAGTGAAATGCAACAAATGCTGTCTATCAGTGTCAAGGGAGGGGGATTTACTGATGGCTACATTCATTAGTTCCTCGGTTACTGTCCCTGGACCAGTCGTAACTAAGTCCTGGTTGTACCAATAAAATGTTTCACCCTCCGGTCGCACTACAAAAGTATCCATCTGTCGCTGTGCTTCCATACCCTGCATAGTTGGAACTACGGCTATGCCAAATATCTGCATTAGGTCTCTGCCCAAGAGATTCACTGGGCATTTTGCAGAAACAACGATTTTGCTTTTCTGGGTCATCCCTTAAACTGGGTCAGTTATCGCTATGTTGTGGGAGAGTGGCTCCCGATACAGCTGTCCATTAGCTGCTTTCACTAATATGTAGTCAAGTGATTCTGAATTTTCTGGTAGTTTGGAAGGATGTATCAGGGTCCGTGAAGCCCCTGAGTCATACAGGAATTTAACTTCCCTCCCCTCTACCAGAAGTGTAACTTCCAGTTTTGTGTCTGCTAGGTAGAGCTCTAGGCTCAATAATGCTAAGTCCAAAATTTCATTTTCTTCATTATCTGTGAATTCATGTACATCCTCTATTTTTTCTGTCACATCCTCTACCCCTTCTATCACGTTTGCACTTGTATTTTCTTGTTTATTCCTATTCAGAGATTCTTGACTATCATATAGTCATTCCTCACCCTCCTTGTCTTCTGTGGTTACCTTTTTATTTTGTCTGCAATCCCTCGCTAAATGTCCCTTTTTCCCGCATTTAAAACATTCACCCCTTTTCTTTCTCCCTTCAAAGTCCTCTGATCGTTTATCAGATTGTTTGTTTTCCTGGGTATTTTTCTTACCCTTCTTCCCAGTTTGTACTACAAAGACTTCTGATCCATCTTCTACTGCAAATACTTGAGTTTTATTTTTCTTTTTGCTATTAAAATGCCTTTTGGCATGTCTTGCATATTCAAGTAATGACTGTAATCTACTTGTACGATGATCTACCATGTGCTTTGTAATAAAGCTGCTAATGGGTGCAATACTGCCTTTTAAAAATGCATTCTTTAACTGTTGCTCATATGGGGAATCATGTGTTTGGTCTTCAGGTACCTGCATTCCACAATGGTTATTAAAACATTCTAATAATCTGGCATAATATCTATCAACAGTTTCTCTTTCTTGTTGTATGCATTGATTAATGCAAGTCCAATCAGCCCTAGGCTTCCATTTCTCAGAGATTCGGTCTGTCAGACCTTTCACTCTGTTGTCCAGTTCTGCATTACTATGTGGGAGTGGTCTAAGCTCTGCATCACAGGGATTCCAGTTGCCACTGATCATGTGCCAATCTAGACCTACAATTTGTCTAACTACTTTCTCTACTTCCTCTCCATTCAAATGGTAACTTAACCTCATGCCCTGTAAGTCTTCTAAGAATTTTCTAAAATTAACTTTTGGATGGGGAATACCCTCTGTGGCTTTCCGGATGTCTTCCGGTGTCCACGGTCTATATACTAGAAGAGTTGGATCCTGTCCTGCCTGTCCTGCCTGCAGATTTGGTACTTCTATGCGTGGACATATTTCTTCTTAACTCATGGCTTGTGAATTTTTATTCATTTCATATAATTCAATATCCCCTCTCAAGTTGCGTGTTCGAGACCTGGTCTCAATAGGATCTCTGACAAACGGTTTTGGTTTTTCAGGAACAGCTGGGCATAGCAGAGGTGGATCAGCTTGTCCACTCGCTTCATATTCTGGTAAGGGAAGCGGAGGGGGCGGAGGGCACAAAGTGTGAAAGTGCGAAAGCACACTGCAGTTTCAAAAAGCATCTTTTAATGTCATATGAAACTCAACTGTATATAAAATAGTGCATATAAAATGGAATAAAAAACGTGTTAACTTATTTAGTCTCTAATCAGCATTAAGCACACACATTAATACATATTTTTCCTGACATATATATATATATATATATATATATATATATATATATATATATATATATATATATTCCCATTTGGGGACTACAATAAGATGCTGTTGCAATTTGGTTCCATATCAGTCATGTTTCTCATCCTCACGATATTGGCTTAATTCTTCTTCTAAAACATCCCTATTATTTATTACTTTTTGGTGAGTTCCATACAGTTGTAGACTATTCTATAGATCTTTCTCAAATTTTTTTTTTATTCATAATATTTGTCAGTATGCCTCCTTTGTTGTAAGCCCTGAGTCTTCTGCTTAGGATTAAATAGTAATAACTTCAAAATGCAGTGCTCTCCATCCTCCCAGCCTTCAATAAGGTCGTCATCTTTTCCATAGTACAGTAAATTCTTTTTCATAACCTAAAGTGTCCTTAATCTATTTTTGTATCTCATCTATCATTGTTTGGTCTGCGGATATTGGTAAATTCCATGTGGTTTAAATCACAATTTGTGCAATCATCAATACTGACAATATTTATTCTACAAGCTAGTGTGTTTCTTCACACAGAACCATTTTGAAAACTCCATCACCTTTCTTCATTGTAACTGCTAATTTTTTTTATTGATACTGTTTTCTGTATGTTTTCTCACTTTTTTGTTGTGTCTTTTGGGTTTGCCTGGTTAGGGGTCGCCACAGAGGAACTCCGGTCCGCTAATGATTTGCAGTAGATTTTTACGTGCCGAGTTGCCAGCCCTGATGCACAACCTTCAATGAAAGTATGCCCATTCATGCATGTCTCCACACAGAAGATGCTTTAGCTGAGAATCGAATGGGACAATGTCTTACTATGAGGCGACAACACTACCGCAGCACCACCACAGTCCCAAATAACTGAGGCATATGCTTTCTTTGATTTCCTTTGTACATCCTTTCTTCAGTGTCTCTAACTATATTATGATCATTTTCCTTTGATTACACTGCAGTCATAAAGTTTATATCAAGAGATTTGACACCTTAAAAACTATTTCTAGTGCTGGTCTATTTTTGTGCGAACAATATGCAGTTCCCAGTCTCTCTCCCTTTTCTTCAGATCATATAGGTTGTGAGTGACCTTCATATTTTGCTTTATGTCATGGCTCCCCTTACCAACTTGCCCTATGACTATGTTCCTGCCCACACTGTCCAACTTTCCTAGGTACCTCCATAGTTCTTATCAGACTTTCCTGGTCATGTGTCTTCAAAGGTTGGGACCCAGACTCCACAGGGAGAAGACCTTTTTTAGAAATCCTTGTGACTGGGAGTGAGAAACCAAAAGGAAGCCAAAAACCAGATGCATTGATTAATAATTCTGTATCTGTGGCCTATGAGTCATAATTCATATTAACACAAGCAATATGCAATGACATCAGCATGTCTGTCATTCTTCCTTAAATAATAACTGATCGGTAAGGTTCCATGGTTTTACAGAGTTTTATCTGAAGGTTCTGATGAAGTCCAACTTATTGATGTGGATGAAAGCACATAACCTTTAATAAAGCGTGACTGATTATATCCTGTTTTGAATGTCTTCTGGATTTTTGAGACAGCTTTTGTTGTTTATTAGTGCCTATTGCCTCAGTATTGCAATCTCTGTCTTCTATTTTATTGTTTTTATTTTTTTTTTATCTGATCATATTGCAATCTCTTTTTTCTTACCTTTAGCCCTTATTAAGTGAACTGTTTATAGAGGATTTCATGTTATTCACCAGATATTGTCTGCTGAATCTGTTACTTCTTATTTTTGTGTAACAATTGCTGTAGTGAATTCTGTAATGCCCTTTCATCAAGGTTTTCATCAAGGTTTTCATCTTTCCATTAATAACTGGATGATCTCCATCCAAATTTCACCCAAACAATAGTATCAGAATAGGTGCATGGTCAGAATTATGCATATTTCTTATCCCACACTTTGTACAAGGAACTCCTCTAAGTACTTACAAGAACATAACAGCTATGGCACAAAAGGTCCCCCACAAGAAGAGGCAAACAGAGGGTTAGTTGTACATAGATGAACAAACCACACTTGGGGCTGCCAGAATGACAGCCTGTCAAGATGCCTATCTCCTATTTAATTTTTGTTTTTCCTGATGTTTGATCATTTTGCAGTTTGATGTAAAATGATCACTTTGTTTATGTTCATGCTTATTAGGATTTGCAGCTTGTTAATACAAACACACATGCACACACACACACACACACACACACACACACACACACACACACACACACACACATACACGTGCAAACATACATATATCTGTATCACTGTACATGCATCTGTCCAAGTTGCATCTGACTACTACAGTGACCCTATGAATCACTAGCCAGAAGGGAATTAAAATACATTGCCAAGTCTTATTCCATATCAGACAGACAGACACACACACACACACACACACACACACACACACACACACACACACACACACACACACACACACACACACACACAAATACCAGGAAAAAAAAAACATGTAAACAGGGGCTACATGCTGACTTTCCATAAAAAAATGGCAAAGCTCCTGTTGTGAGTTGACAATACTATGCACTGTGCCACTAAAATATGCATTAGAAAAAGAAAAAAAAAACAGATCCTTGTAGTGAGGGACAACATTTTTCCAATCTGAGGGAGTAGGATCGCTCCCAACCTTGAGGAAAAACTATAATACACAGGGAAAATGGGTACTTGTTGAGCTGGGCTTCTTTAAAACCAAGAAAATAGAACCACAAACTGTAGGCACTCTCAGCGGAAACTTCAGAGTAATCAAGCACTTGTAACTTGTTTAGAAATCAATACTTCTTTATTGAAAAATAAGAAATTTTAAATATCTGAGCACAGTTGTTATTTATTGTGTGTGTGTGTGTGTGTGTGTGTGTGTGTGTGTGTGTGTGTGTGTGTGTGTGTGTGTGTGTGGTTCCCCTTTATAATCTTGACATAATTGAAATCTTGAATTTCAGTATCCCAAGACCATAAAGGCGAAACTTCAAAATAGCGAAGGTGTATAAGTGCGAATCCGAATAGCTCGAATCTGCGCTTATGCATTTACGCTACATTATGTGAAGTGTTTGGCTGGGATGGTGTCCAGAATTTAAGGTGAGTGAGTGCATGTTAGTGTTTTTATAAGTTGTACATGTGGGTTAGGGTAGGTGAGGTGGAAGTATGAGTGTGAGTGCTGGATATGTTGGTGTTTGTGTATGTGAGATCTGTATGTGTGTGTGTGTGTGTGTGTGTGTGTGTGTGTGTGTGTGTGTGTGTGTGTGTGTGTGTGTGTGTGTGTGTGTGTGTGTGTGTGTGTGTGTGTGAGACTACAGAATGTCTGGGTGTGAGGTTTTTTTTTTTTTCTGTTTGTGTGCGATCTTGAAGTTGGTATATATAAGTAAGGGGTTGTGGGTGCTTGCCTCCCCCACATGGGGGGTGCAGGGGGGCTTGCCCCCCTGCTTACATGTATTATAGGGTTGTATAGTTTGTGTGGTGTGGGTAGAATGGTGTGTGTGTGTGTTGTGTGGTGTATGGTGAATGTATGTTCGTGATTGTGTGTTTTGTGCTTTTGGGTTTCGGGACTGTGAATCGTTCGCCTTTATAGTTTCAAGACACTGAAATTTGAGATTTCAGTATTTTGAGATTATAAATGAGTACCATACATATATATATATATATATATATATATATATATATATATATATATATATAAACACACACACACACACACACACACACACACACACACACACACACACACACACACACACACACAGACATGCACTCACACACACAATCCTACTCATACAATGCTTGTGTGTGAGAGAGATTCTGAAAATATATTGTATTCTCGCTCCTGACAAGAATTCACACATCCACCTTTAATGAAAAAAATGCATAATTCAGCTTGGGGGACTGCAACTTTCAAATGTCCATAAAAAACCTGCCCTGGGGTTCATGAAGCTCAGCGCAAGGCTGGTGGTAGGCTTGCGTCGACAGTGTGGCGTGAAGATGGTGCAGTAGCGCCAAATGCATATTAATGAAGGCGCACTGCCGCCACTGCCACGTGCATAGGAAAGGAGCGCAAGTGCATAGGGCATGTCGAAGTGCCGCACGGAGGCATGGAAATGCCAGCTGTCGACGTGCAACCTAAAATGCTTGCATATAATAACTTGCAAGATAGTAATCACATCTGTCAGTGTCCGTGGATACTGAAACGTATGTAAAGCATGCAAGATAATTCCTGCGAACACAAAATGAAGAAGCAAACACAAATGCACGGTAGGGAATAACGGGTCCCTATCCCGCGAACAAATGACATGGAAAACCATGTGCCCGTAGTCCAACGTAGTGTAGATAGCTATACCAAGTGGAAGTGAAACGCATCATATGTTAGCGTGCCACCAATAGGTACGTCCAGCCCAATGGTTAGGGTCACCAGCTGACCCATATTGTGAGGGAGGGTACACAGATGGGCAGATGTGTCCATAACAAAATACACGATAAATGTACATATCTAGCGATTGTATGACCGAATCATATCCCACAAGGCATGTAATAGTCACATACAAAAGGTATGTCTGTATTTCACATACCAAATGTGACAGGAAATAGAATAAGCATGTAAACGAAACAGAAGGAGCATATAAACTGCTACAACAATAAGGCAACATGTAGGCTGAAAGGAACAGTATTATCCGTAATGTTGACTGTGGGTACGTGTTGTCCAGTACATTCAGATATGTGTCCACAATATATCCCATTCTGGACATAGGAAAAGGTGGCATCCTACCAATGATTAGAACAGTCTGCCAAAATCCGCACATCAGCAGTACAAGCCGAACTTGTCAGGATGTGTCACAGTTGAACAGGTATTACCCGGGTATACCAACCATGAAATGAAAGTTAAGTATGGGCGTGTACTTATGTGCGTGAGGTATAGCATGTGGAAAGCAAACATGGCAGGGTAGTCCACACAACCATACAGGTACCTGACATATGTAGGGTATGCAATGTGTTACTCTGGCCGTGTCATGGGCCAACAACCAAAGCAGTGATGTATGGAGTGTCAGGAATATGTGTGTGTGGGGGGGTGGGTAATGGTACAATCCTCCAAGGCGATACTGTGTCGTATGCAGAATAGGTGAACCGGAGGTGTATGAGGGAGCAGCGGGTGAAGCAGAAAGAAACACAAAAACATGTATAAACATCTGCAATACAACCAGACAGGCCATACTGTAGAACACAATCTCACAAATATATGAATATTAAAATGGGCGATACAAATGTATAGACATGTCACCAGCACATACCCACAGATTGGTCCTGATGGAACTGGCCATATCGAATGCAACACACCTGGATGCATAATGGACTACCCAGCATTCCCTCCACAGCACACAACCCGCTCCCATACCTGAACGTCCACCAAATACAGCCATACTTGGCCTACTGGTTTGGTGCAGCCACATCTACACATAGTGACCACTACGCATATGTAGTAGGTAGTGTCACCCTAGGCAGTTTCAGGATTGCAAACTATGTATCCCTTGCATGTAAAACCCCCAGCACATTTTCATAACGCTAGAAGAATGTTCGGTATTTGTCTTGTTTCGGTCTTGTTCAATTTTTGGGATATCCCTCATGGGATAAGTAACTTGTGTAAACATTAGAATGGAAGACACGAAGTCCAGTCCTGTAGATATCTGGACACAAGTTTGAATGTGCAGTAGTGGTGCATGAGACTGTCCAGCCCTAGATGGTCATGCATAACCTACTACCCAGGATCAAATACCTGCCCGTGACGCATGTGTCCCGACATGAATAAGCGAGAGAATATATTGCACACATTCGCATAGTGGCACATGGTATAAGGGTGATGAAGACACTGACATAAACAAGATACCCCCTGATCCACTGTGTGAGGGACAATTAATGTGTGTGTAGGTGTGACCTGACAACAATGATACAATGCCAAATGTCCTGTGATCGTAGGAAATAACTATGTACCATACTGCATGTAACAGTTGCCTAAAGCGGTTACGTCAGGATAGAATAAACGTAATTCATACAAGAAACAGTCAAACAACAAAAGTGCCAGAGGTATAAGGCTCACAGCTAGGAAACAAATGAATGTTCTAAACCTGCACTGACCGTTGCTATGTGTTGGCCCAGACAATCTGGTGTCCGCAGTAGGGTTACCATCTGTCCCGCTTTGCGAGGGACAGTCCCTCTTTGGACAGTTGTGTTCTGACAAAATACATTACACATGGCAAATGTCCTGGGATTGTAGGACATAATTATGTCCCATATGTTATGTAATAGTTGCAGAAAATAATTATTGCAGTATCTACAATACCTAAATGTTACAAGAAACAGAATAAGCAACTAAACCGCGACAACAATAGGCTTTTATGTAGGCAAATAAGTAAAGTTCTATCTGTTGTACTGACCGTGGGTATGTGTTGGCTTGTAAAATCTGATGTGTGTTCCAAAAATGTCCCATCTTGGCCATTTGAAAAGGCGGCAACCCTAGTCCCCAGAATACATCCCAACCTGTACATATAACAATGTCAACGATACCAATGGTCAGAGCATTCGCACAATAACTGGCCAGCCCCTTAACCACTCACAAAGCCAGTGACCTTTGGGGGAAAGGTGTTGAATGAGAATGACTACTTACAACAATGAAGAGTAATAGACGCATTTAACTGCAGAAGATTAGTAGTATTACGAATCTGTCAACACCTTCCAAGTTAATAGTACTAATATGGTAGAAGTGTCCGTGATTGTCCCTAAGTTGTCATAGCGTTGTCCCTGTCACTGTAGAAATGAGTCCCCGAGTATCAGAGAGGTCCGTACACAGATGTACACCAACCGACTGTCACATCTGTTGACAGGACTATTGCATACCTGTAGTGAATTTATAACAGATGTCCAGAATAATATTAATTGTATCCATAAATGAATGAAATAGTCAAATGGGAAGGGAAACACGTGGAAACCACCCCCCAACCTGCATTATGTAGTGGAACCACTCCCCGCCCTAAATTATGTAGCGCCGACCCAATAATGTGGTCAGAGGTGCCCAAACACCTGCGTCTGTAAACACAAGTAGAATGTTAAACTCTGGACTAACTCTGTCCATGTGCTACATCTGATCTTTGAACAGCGCCAGGGCAGTTCTAGTCACCAGTTAGCCGAGCATAAACCCGGACCAGCACATGAACACACGCATATGTGCGAGGATTATAAGCATAGGAGTTATGAATATCTTTGGAGAGAGTAGACTTGCAGCACGGGTCCAGAGCAGTAGGAAACAGGGAATGTCCTAATTGTAGTACTGTGGTTTTCCCAGCAGAAGAATAGATGCCTGCAGTGTAAGGGAAGCGGTGAGGCATATGTCAGAGTAGCTATGAACCATGGGTATACATATAAATGAGCCAGAACACCAATAGTGTAGTGGTTACAGTATCCGCCCAACGTAAAGGCATTCCCAGTTCAAGTACAACTATAGCACATATTAGTTGTGTAATGAATGCCTCTGTGCTGTAAAGCCAACATTTATACATGTAAAGGTGACTGCGTTCGCATGGGTCCGTTAACCGGATTCCATCAAAGCGGTACTGTCATAAGGAATAAGGCACATGTAATCCCAAAGAAGTGCCTGTAAACATATGTAACTCAGAATAAGTAGATGCAAGTGGGCCTGCGCGGGTGTACGCAGCTATTAGCATAGCAAATGTATGTTGTCTTGTACAGCTGTAACTTTTATATATATATATATATATATATATATATATATATATAGATAGATAGATGTGTGTATAGATAAATATCCACAGACATAACAGAAATATGCAATTATATATCTACATATTTATCTATATATACACATATATAAATATATATATATATATATATATATATATATATATATATATATATATATATATATATATATATATATATATATATATATATATATATATATATATACATATCCAACGGTTCCTGGAGTTCATAAATTCAAATGCCATGGAACAGCTAGTCACTGTTCCCACGAGAGGAGAAAATATACTAGATCTCATTGTCACAAACATGGGGACAAAATGCTCCACACCGGAAGTATATCCCTCATTGGTGAGATCTGATCATAAACTAATCTCACTGGAAATCCACATCCGCCCCACCCCAAGCAAAAAGACCATAGTGAAGAACTTCTCTAAAGCAAACTTCACACTACTCAAGACTGGTGTGGTATCCTTCAAGGCCCCTGAGCCAGAGGAAACCACAACCCAAGCTGCGGAAGCCCTTACAAATGCCTTCTATGAACACCTCCAGGACTGCATGGATCAGGCAATCCCAAATAAAACCAAGACTCTTTCCACAAAGGGCAAACGTCCAGTCTGGTGGACCCCAGCCATTAACAAACTTTACAATAAGAGGAGAAAGCTATTACATGATAGAACAAAATCCATAAAAGGGAAGTCACCCTGATCATTATTAGTAAAAAATACGAGCACTCATAAAATCAACTAAGGCCAATTTTGAGAGAAAAATTGCCATGGATTCAAAGGACAATCATAAGGCCTTTTTCAGCTATGTTAGGAACCTGGGTGGAAACTCCCAGATATGCTCAGAATTAGTCCAAAATGATACAAAAATCACTGAACCCACAGACATTGCCAACATACTGGCAGACAGGTTCAGTGCAAACTTCACCCCTCTCCCCTAAAGGAGAGATAACTATCCCAGCCGAGTGTAGCCTCCTGGACATCTCAAATGCGCAGGTGAAAGCTGCTCTCTAAAGCTAAAAACACAGCATCAATGGGACCGGATGGTGTCCCCGGCTGTGTGCTACACGAGCTAAATGAGGAATTAAACCCGCACATAAGGCAGCTGTTTAATCTCAGCCTTACCACAGGATATGTGCCCAAGGAGTGGCGACGGCAACTGTGGTCCCACTCCACAAAGGCGGTGCCTCTACGGACCCTGGTAATTACGCCCCATAAGCTTAACAAGTCTAGTCTGCAAAGCTATGGAGAGGATCATAATGGAGCTCATAAACAAAGATATAGGGACTTGCAGACATTGGACCCGACCCAGTTTGGCTTTGTCAAGGGAAGATCATGCCTTTTGAACTTGGTTGACTTCTTGAAACAGTCACCAAGGCCATTGATGAGGGAAAGGCAGTCCATACAGCCTACCTTGACCTTGCAAAGGCTTTCGACACAATACCCCACTCGGTATTGTAGAAAAACTTACCAGCTTAAATGTAAACCCATATGTCACAAGATGGGTTGCAAACTGGCTTAAGGACAGAACCCACAGGGTTAGAGTTGCTGGCGCTGTGTCAGACTCCAAGCCGGTCACAAGTGGTGTCCCACAGGGCTCGGTCCTTGGCCCCTATTGTTTGGCATCTACTTCTCAGAAGTACAGGCCAACATGGGAGGACTTTGGCTGACAAAGTTTGCAGACGACTGCAAACTGGGCCATAGTGGAAAGTGCATCGGACACAGATATCCTTCAGAAGGGACTCACGGAAACAGATAGCTGGTGCCAGAGCCATGGCCTGAAGTTAAACGCCAAAAATGTATAGTCATACCTTCGGGAAAAACAAGGTAACCCCAAGCTACCATATAGGTGGCAATCCACTAAGCACAGAAGAGGTTATCAGGGACCTGGGGACCCAGGTTGACAGTGGCCTTTCTTTTGACACTCACTTTGCTAAAGTGGTTAGAAAGACCTTCTACATTGCCCACCTGATCATGAAGGGATTCACATCCAGATCTAGTGAGGTCATTGTTCCCCTGTACTTTTCACTTATCAGACCAATGATCGAGTACAATGCCCCATTCGGGATGTATCTCACCCGACATCTGCAGCAATTGGAGAGACCCCAAAAGTTCCTCACCAAAAGGATAAAGGGACTCCAAAATCTGTCATATGCTGCCAGATTGAAGAAACTCCAGCTCTATTCAGTCGCATACCGTCTGCTCAGAGGTGACATGTGCCTGACATACAAGGCCATGTCCAACCCGGAATTAATGGACATGCTCCACCTCAAAAAATCCAAATCCACCAAAACCACTAGAGCAAGCGACTTAAACCATAGCATGGATATAAATAGGACGTGCTGGAGGGATAGATTTATCACTCAGAGACTCCCTATGCTGTGGAATAAAATCCCGGTCCATGTGAGGCAGAGCACCTCGCTGACTCTGTTCAAGAGAAATCTAGACCTGTGGATGGGAGATCGTAGGTTTACCCCAGGAATCAACTCTGTGTCACTGCTGGACAGAGGCACAACAAACTAATGGGCACAGTATTTTTTCATATAAGGGGTGGCGTAAGCCACAATAATTTGGGCTAGGCTTATAAATGCCTTAGGGCAGATAGCCTAGTATAAACCTATGAACCTATGAACCTATAGATATATATAGATATGTAAGGAATGCCGAAAGAGGAAAGCAAACATAAGGGTTGTGAAGGGAATCCAGAGCAAGTAAGGAATTATGAAGTGCTCGCAGCGTATGTCACATAAAACTGCACAAGTGTGAGTAGAGCACAGCACTTCACACCAAAGGCAGGGCTATACCAGTGGCCATAACATCGTTGAAGTGCTACGTCAACATTGTAAACAGACGGAATATAGTACATGTTGCGACCACCTACACTTGTAACCCGCAAATCGTTCGTAATCCATAACACCAGGAAAGGCACGTATGTGCAAATATGAATGGATGGTGAGCCTGTGAATACACGAGGCGGTACAAAATGTGTGTAGGGCCCCAACGCTCATGAGAGGGCAGTGTGTAAAGGTGTGTCATGGCTGCGATATCAGGTGTATAATGGCTGTTATGCGTGGAAACTCAACACGGGTTTGCAGGAGAAACTATGGATATGCGATTATGGACATAGGTGTGCTAGGGTATGTTGCGCTGGGTGCAATGGAGCGGCTTGTGGAGGTCATCTAGTATGTAGGTGTGATTCCCAGATAGAGCATCATTTGCATGGAGACATGCATGAATGGGCGTATCGTTGTCGGATGTTGTGCATCAGGTCTGGCAGACCGGGACGTAAATCCTATACGCCACCCATGAGCGGAACGGAGTTCTGCTGTGACAACCCCAAACCGGGAAAAGCAGAAAGACACAACTACATGAAGACAACAAAATGTTGACGTACAGTCACAGTAACACAAACACACATCCTATCAACAGTAATAATATAAATGTGCACAGAAACAAACACAGTAGCAGGAATAATAGGCTGCACATACGAGTAATAGGTTGAATGACACTGTATCACATTCCAGTTAGCAGTGGCACACCAGACATGAAAAACATGTGATATCTGTCTGCTGCATAACGTGCAATATACTGAGCACAAGTTCACCGGAGTGAAGTGTCGGTGTCAGAATGACTAAGGCAATAGTATGCTGTTGAAGCAGGGATAAAACCAATGCGCATGTATAGGTTAACGGACACACAGATGTATATATAGATAAAAACGTATATATACATATATCTATATTAATTTACATACACATATATATTCATACGGATATATAAATATATATATATATATATATATATATATATATATATATATATATACGCACACACACACACACACAAGGATATACTACGGATATATATATATATATATATATATATATATATATATATATATATACACAAACAACAGGTAGTGATATATACACATACACACAAAACAAAATATATATGTCAGTGTAGATATACACATGTACATAAATAGGTTACTTCACAGCAATTAGGGGTAACATATTTGCAGCCCGGGCATATGTGACTGGGAGGTACAATAAATAAAGGTTGTACCCCCCACATCGCCCAGCTAGGCCGGACAGACATACAGACAGGCAATACAGATCAATACACTGCCGCTGTCCAAAACACCGGTAGGAAAGAACCAGTGGGAGAGTTCTGCAAGGTCTACACTTTAAACATGGATAACGGTGTCCCTTGCAGGACCCCAAAAATTCAGGGTACATGTGAATCTGCTGACATTATTACGAGCAGGATGTAGGTGTACATGGAACAGTAGGTTGTGCAAGTGTGATAATACATGGGTTGACAAAATGTGTGACATGTGTCCCGAGACAGGGAGAGTGGGCAATGTGTAGGGGTGTGCTCATACCACAGCTGCGCTCGCAGTAAGTATTTGTCACGACTGCTGCAGAAGGGTGCCAGGTAGGTGGACCATGGGTATGCATTAATGGGCTTAAGTGTGCAGGTGCTGGTTGGCAGAGATGTAGTAGGCCCGCCCAGTGGAAGTCATTAATATTCTTATGTGGACATAGCATACGACTACACCTCCCAAACCTGAAGAGCACATCTACCGGATAGTCTGTAAACCATTGGGGGAATACATAGAGACCTAAACAGTGCCGTGTACCCGATTAGCATGGACGTCCATAGTTATGTATCAGAATGTAACAAAGTCCAATGAAACACTGCCAGAACTAGTGATATTAGGTGAACAGGTGGCAAAATACAGGTAATGACAGATGACAACATGTATGAGTCATAAGCAGCATGTACCTCGACAAACGTGAATGAATACATATGCTCTGTGACTGTGAATGTGTCTGGTTAATAGAACCAGTCATCTAAATGTGTCCCACAGGGTGTTATGCATTGTTCCTGATACAGTGTACATTCACACCCATTAGTATGTGAGTTCTGCTACTGACGGAAAGTGCATAATTTGCTGACCACCTCGGGTAGATGATAGCATAAAAGAAGAGGTTCAACACCCGTATGCCTGCGAGGGACACACCCATCTGGGCAGTTGTGTCCTGCAAAATGACAGTTATGGCATATGGCCTGTGAATTTGGGAATGGAGGATATATAGTGTGTGTAGTGGTGTCAGACATCAATTTGTTGTATCAGTAACAACTACATGTAATAGGAAACAGTATTATCAATTATAATGCCAGATGAATAACCTTAACTTATGCAAACCGTGGAAGTCGTCTTACTGGCTGTAGGTATGTGTTGCCTTGACACATGTGATAGCTCTACATATAGGGTCTATAGGGCCGCCACCAGTCTGAATGGCCAAAGTGGAACCTGCTCTGTAGAACTGTCAGATGTACCAGAGCAGAACATACATACAGCCATGCATAGTACAGAAATATACATATCGGAACAAATCAAAGCATAGTCTAGCAGCAGTATAGTTGCTTATGCTACTACATATGACATATCGACGTGTCAGGTATACAAGACCAGTAACAAGCAATCAGTACAGACACCTACAGCATGAGAAGGTCCCCTAATCAGAACAGTTGCAATGGCTAGAGTATTGTCCATACCACTCACCTGTCCCTGAATGTCAGGTACGTCCCTGAGTTTGACTGAAAGTCTAACTCTGTCCTTCTTAATCCCTCCTAAAATTAGTGGCTGTTGAAGGAAAGGTGGTGAATTACACTTACTGACTAATGACAATAAGTAAGAGTTATAAACAGCTGTTACTTCAGAATATGTGTATTAAGTCAAATGCTCTGATTATGTCAATGTGTCAAGTTAATAGCACTACTTTTGTAAAAGTGTCCCTGATTTTTCTTGACCTGTCCCTGATTCTGCTGAAATGTGTCCCCGATTGGTGGAAAGTTCTGGTATTGTCACATGAGATGTGTGATGAGGGACTGTCCCATGCAAAGTGGGAAAGGTGTCACTCCTACAGTCTCCCGTCGTGCAATCTGAAAGGTGGTCAACGTGCAGTAGGTATGCGGTAGCATGACTCGGCAGACAGCTGCATTAACAAACTCAAGTCACATGTCAGCATTGCAGAGTATCAGTTCCCATGTATCAGGCAGATGGGAGCAGATCGTATGAGGAACACACATATAATATGATTACGTCACTAGACAGGCCGCCGAGTCCATACAGTCGAATGCCTGCCTTCGCAAAATGGTTACACATACCCGATACTGTAGTCATGTAGTCCGATGTAATACGTATCACAAGGCTTCGCACACACCCAGCGTGAGTGACAAATGTAAGAGGAAATGTCGGAGAGCGAGCGGCTGTAAGCGTGTTTGTCTACCAGTATGCCAGTAGTGCACTGTCAAAGAAATGTGGAGTCTAAACATGTATAAGGTGCTGTGACCAGAGGTCAGCAGTGCTTAACACTGTGCAAACCCACGCACAACAGCTCCCACCTGCTGGACTGTGCCTTACCCGGTCTGTATCCAAAGGCGTCGGCCTGTCCGCAAACAAAGAACCGCCCTATACACGTGATGGTAGAAGTACCCTGCGCACATAGCTCATGTGAATTAACAATAGACCATGGCATATGTACAGACAATAGACCACACATACACCATACAGCGCAGACATCCAACAATATAGCAATGTACTGGCAGATATGTCCGGACCACTGGTGTATGCATGCCTGGCCGTCCTGTGTTTCAGTGTGTGAGCATGCCCAGTATGACTGTTACTCATGTTGTCAACCGACAATACCGTCATACCGTCATGTGTGTGAGCATGCAAAGTATGGTCAACTGTATTGCATGTATCACATGTCCAGATAGTTAGTACTGTGTTGCTGACCCCTCCATTCTACACAGACAGTTGTCATGCTGTCTCTGCAGGGTAGCTAATGGTCATGTGGCATTGACAGTTGCTACATGTCTGCATAGCGTGGGGGGGCATGCAACCACAACCACAGTCCTACACAGCACCGTGGGTGGTGCACATGACTCTCACATGTGTAGGTGTGACGGGGGGCACAGCCAAAGGTTGTACACATCTGCCGCTACTGTACTGGTATGCCGGGTACTCCATGTCAGTGTGTGGACCTACCTAAATTGCTGGTTGGAGGGATACCAGGGTATGTCAGTTCCCAGCTTTAATTATCAGCACAGTGGTGTTGGACGTCCTAGCTTACACAACCTACATCAAACTGCCTGGCCTGCTGTCATCTGTGTGTGTCTTAGGGGGTTGGGGTCATTCATTGGGCATATCCATAGGCCATCGTATATCATTTGTCTGTATTGGTCCACATCTGTCCAGCTGCATGGAATGTGTGTGGGCTGTATGGACACACATGATGGTCAGCCTATAATCTGCAGTGGGTGGTGCTACGTATGCAGGCTATAGCATCCAGTACCCCAGGGTAGTCATCCATGTTGTTGAACAGATGCATATTGCTGGTCCACTAATCACGTGTGTTGAGGACATGTACGTGCTCACTAGCATGTGTTGACATGGCATCTGTGAACTGGTGCAATACTCTGGATGCAGATGCCTGTGAGATACCCATGATATCCCCAGTTGTGCTGTGTGAGGTACCTGTGGCTAGTACACCTAGGCCAAGACATCCCATGGTATCCACTGTGATGAGTTTCCCTCGGCCTGTTTGATGTGTCAGGTGTGGCAGACACAGGTCAACAAGCTGCTGTAGGAGTTTCTGTCTACCCCATAGTGCTCCAACATCCCCAGCCCATGTAGCCCCTGGTAAGTCACCCTCGGTCTATAAAGTCTTATGTCACCCCAGTAAGGGTTGTTCGGCAGCATACACATCCTCACTGCCCCAGCCTCCTGCACATGTTGGTATATGTTGCCTGCTGCAGCCCATGTCATTTGGTTGGACTGTGTCATGAAATGTCCCTGCAGGTATACACCGGTGGTGTAGACTGTGGACGAAAGCTGTGTGTATTCTGCTTGCTCGCATTAACGTACTGTTCATGTGCGGGCTGGCCATGTCATCTGCTGATTGTGCTGATCAACACCTGTTTGTGCAGCCTGTGCACCCTGACTACGCCACCACTGTTGTCATCCCTCCCAATTTCACCAGGCAGGTATAGACACACCCCTAGCTTAGGTGTGCTAAGGCAGGAGCACTCCCGAGGCACAGTTCTGCAATGTACATACAGTATGCCTGATCCCCCTCCCATATTGTCAACTATATTCGAGACCTGCACCTGGCTGACTACACACATACACTCCAGGGACCAGCAGCACACCCTGGTGATAAATGTGATACACCATAGTCAACCTCATCTGCATAGTATAGTCTTCTAATGAATAGTTATATGACCCATACTGAACCTCCAAATTATTAACCACTGCTCAGTGTCGCTCAGATCTATACATAACTGGCAACAGGTGCCTTACCATCACCATATTTGATGTCCCATGGTCTTCCCAGCAACAAAATAACTGGTGTCTACACAACTACAACCCGTAGCCCTGCACACTACAGATGATGTGCATTACCACCACGCCATGGCAGATATACATAGATCCCAGGTTATTACGTACAGATCATCCAGCACAAACATTCAATAGTGCTCATGTCCCCAGACATATGTTCACATCTATGTCCACCTCTACATCTACATATATCATATATATTATTTGTATACATATATACATGGACATATACATATATATATATATATATATATATATATATATATATATATATATATATATATATATATATATATATTTATATATTCATGCACACATATACATGTACACACATATGTAGATATGGCATTTATATCACAACAGCGGACCACATGACAGCAATGCATTAGACAGGAATGAAAAGGAAACTACATTTGCCACCTGCATCATGCAGTGTTGTTACTATCAAGGCACATGTGTTATGTTGCGTCACATGGGTCAAACCGTATCAAGGGTAAGAGTAGGGCTGCTGACAGTTACTCACCAGACCTATTGACGAATGTATGTGTTGACAACCCAGTGTCTTGGCAGAATATGTGGGCTGTGGACACTATATAGGTCAGCAACAAAACAAACTAAACACATCCCGCAGCTAGCCACCCACAGATACCAACACATATGGTATAACTGTCAAACACACACACCTGCCATGCCTTGGAATCGAGCACCTACCTGTCTAGTCTACCACACTACAGCATTATGCTGTAACACGCTATCGAGATTACTGGTACACAGCACTCCCAGAGGCATACTTCTAGGTGGATGACATCATCCGCAAAGACAAAGACGCTGATAGGAAATGTATGTGGAGTGAGCCATCTAAAAGCATTACTCTGTCCCCAGGCAGCTGGAAACACACACACACACACACACACACACACACACACACACACACACACACACACACACACATACACACACACTTGGCAGGGCTGGGAGTCGAACATACATCTAGCTACCTTATCACACTACAGCATTACGCAGTTACAGAACACGCTATTGAGATTACTGGAACACAGCACTCCCAGAGGCATACTTCTAGGTGGATGACATCATCCGCAAAGGCAAAGACGCCGATAGGGAATGTATGTGGAGTGAGCCATCTACAAGCATTACTCTGTCCCCAGGCAGCTGGAAACACACACACACACACACACACACACACACACACACACACACACACACAGGCACACACTTGGCAGGGCTGGAAGTCGAACATACACCTAACTACCTTATCACACTACAGCATTACGCAGTTACAGAATGTGCTACTGAGATTACTGGAACACAGCACTCTCAGAGGCATACTTCTAGGTGGATGACTTCATCCGCAAAGGCAAAGACGCCGATAGGGAATGTATGTGGAGTGAGCCGTCTAAAAGCATTACTCTGTCCCCAGGCAGCTGGAAACACACACACACACACACACACACACACACACACACACACACACACACACACACTTGGCAGGGCTGGGAGTTGAACATACACCTAACTAGCTTATCACACTACAGCATTACGCAGTTACAGAACGCGCTACTGAGATTACTGGAACACAGCACTCCCAGAGGCAAACTTCTAGGTAGATGACTTCATCCACAAAGGCAAAGATGCCAATAGGGAATGTATAGAGAGTGAGCAGTCTAAAAGCATATTATTGTCCCTAGGTAGACATAGACAAACACACGGCAGTGGTGTGAGCGGGACAACTGCCCATCTACTGAGCACTATTACAACACTACATAGATATGAGCTGCGCCACAGACAGTACCCCCTTCAAGACAGTCAACCAGTATGTTCAATGTAGGCATCCATCCTGATGTGGACAATGGGCATCTGTTGCCTGGATGACCACCATCGCTATACAGGATGTCAATGGCCATGCCCATACACAGAGGCACATTACAGACACAAGGTGTCACTGGGCATGCTCACACACTTAGTATCACACGTCCATTTGGAATGTACTGTGTGTCCATCTACACAACGGCGTACTGGGCATGCTCACACACTTAGCAGTTACAAAGGGCCGTCTTGCATGCACACGGATTCTAAACACAGAAGGGCACAGTTTGGAATGTACTGTGTGTCCATCTACACAACAGCGTACTGGGCATGCTCACACACTTAGCAGTTGCAAAGGGCCATCTTGCATGCACACGGATTCTAAACACGGAAGGGCACAGTTTGGAATGTACTGTGTGTCCATCTACACAATGGCGTACTGGGCATGCTCACACACTTAGCAGTTGCAAAGGGCCGTCTTACATGCACATGGATTCTAAACACGGAAGAGCACAGTTTGGAATGTACTGTGTGTCCATCTACACAATGGCGTGCTGGGCATTCTCACACACACAGCAGTAGCAAAGGGCTGTCTTGCATGCACATGGATTCTAAACACAGAAGGGCACAGTATGGTGTTACTGTCCCCACGTACATGAAGGCCTCTCACACATACTGACCAGTAACACTCAATAGCCATCATAGATGTCTCAGGTGCAGATCACAGAGGTAAATGCCACAGTCTACTATGTAGCCCTCAGACATCACCATGTCGTTGAACCAGCAACACACAGCCATACATTACCACAACATCATGTGACTCATGACCAGTGGACTGTACATAGGTCTACAGCAACTGCACAGACTACACATGTACTGACAGGGTTCCATCATGTGCTATGCAATGCAATGATACCACTGTACATAACCAGGTCGGCTCTACACATAACAGAGGCCCTGGGTCTTACACAGCTGTGACAGATGACTGTCACTGTATACCAAAGAACACACAAGTTTGGATATGACATACATATAGTCGCAGTGGATATGTGCATGGACCACACACACACACACACACACACACACACACACACACACACACACACACACAACACATATGTACATAGCATAGCTTTTGCTGTCCTCCGTGCAGACAAGTGGCTACAGCAATCACACGCATTAAAATGGAAGGTAGGTCCATGACTGTTGAATGCTAACAGTACATGAGATAGCAATGTTGACCGAGGGCACATTCCCTCTGTACTAGTTACCCATGACACCCATCATATCATACAACAGTCCATGTGTTATGTATGTCATCACACATGTCCACCAATTGCAATGCATACAAACATGGCTACAGGACAGGCATATAGGACCAACACACATGTACATGTAGTGGTGTGCATGCAGCTACCATGCATGTGCAGTAGCTGATGCATGTAATTCATCTGTGCCTAACTGCAGCATGCAGTTTCAATGCAGCCCCATCATTGACACCGGTATATGGTGAAATACTGACAGTACGGTCTGATGTACATCAGGTATGGATGGATGTGTTTACATAAAGTGGTGATCCACCTTTGCAGATGGATGTTTGCCGGGGACGGCTCACAGGTGTGTCACACGCCATCCTACAATTACATGTGCAAACAGTACACTATGTTACTGTTACTTGACGGTGAAGACATAAAACCTACACAGCGGTCAGGTGTTACTGACTGTAAGTCACTTGACACCTGTAACACTTACACCCTCCTGTGAGCATATAGCAGCACAATTGCCGGAGGTAGCATTGGTACATACAATGCGGCCAATACTGCTGCATGTCTGTCAGACGTATCATCATATAGCAGGTGTATCATTCACAGTACTGCCAAGTGTGTTTGCTTGTGTGACCATATATGCCACATATGGTGGGGAATACATCCCAATTGTTACACACCTGTACACTGTTGTAGAGATCTGTACATAATGCAGTGTGGAAAGCATGACGTAGGCAGGGGTGGTGTGTGTATCACACACGTCAGCTATCCGTATGTGAATGACATTTGTGGACTCCACAGTATGTGTGTGTGTGTGTGTGTGTGTGTGTGTGTGTGTGTGTGTGTGTGTGTGTGTGTGTGTATGTATGGCTGTCTGGTGCATGGAGTGAGGGTGTATGCTACTATACAGAACAGACAGGATCCCTAACCCCTCATGGTGATGCAGTCTACTACCCTGTTGATGCCATCGGTCTCAACCTTACTGGCTACCTGTACATGTTCATTCTCTGTGTCGCTTCGTGTGGGTGCACAGTACTGTGAGGGTGATTACCACATAGGCAGGGGTCCTCACCTCAACACTATGGAGTGTGCGTTACAGTGTTGATGACCCCGTGAGTGTGGGCATGTTCCTGTAATGTGACAGGGTATTACTGCTACACAGTGAGGCCTCATGCTATCAAGTGGCCTCTAACGTTATCATTGGCCAGACCACTGTGTACACCCCCCCCACCATGTCAACATACCTGTGATGTGACCTGGTATGGATGTCACGTCTCTAGCCACTATAGCCTATTAAACAGCCTGGATCAGTAGATGTGTGGACATCAGTGGTATGTTAGCCTTTCCAACAGTCAGGTTGAGGCTACATATAGCATGCTGATATTGCCATACGTGCCTGTGAGTACTCCATATTTACACATGGGAAACTGCAAACACTGCTACTTGTTGGCACATGCAAGTAGACCATAAGTAGACCATAAGGAGGGAACCAGGGCATCATTACCAACATGCTGTTACCATTGTTACCAAGACACATACTGTGGACATATAACAATGCATGATAAACCTGTATTACGTGGTATGTCTGGTGCATGTCAACAGTACACAACTAATGTAATATACACTTGTCTCACTATTCTGTTCACCCTGTGCATCAGACCATTTGAGCATGTCCCTGCACCGATGGTGTGGATGACAGGGGTGCGGCACAGACTTCATCATATGCACAGGGTGCTAATGTTTGCCAGGGGCATAGGCTGCACTAATGGATGACATCATGTGTGTGGGTAAGGGCCGGTTATCTGATTGGACATGTGTGGTCATTATGCATGTAGGTGTTGCTGTGCCCTACAGATGTTTTTGCCATGTGCGTGTATGTGTGCACACAGTTCTGCCTTTTGTGAGGCCTACACAGGGGTATTATTGACAGCTCCAGATTGTACAGACCAGGATGTACAGCTCACTGTGTCTGGCCACGGCCACGTGACCTGTGCCTGCCAGGGCTTGCACGGGCACTACCAGGTGGAGGTACAGATTGGCTACTGTCCGAAGACACATGTCCACTGGAACCGTGTCCCTGCTGGGAATGGTAAGGGCCACGTCCACGTGGCCTGCTGTGTTCTAGTGTGGACAGCGCAGCACCAGCTGCACTGTTACTGCTACCAGCACTATGGGAGCGGGCATGTGAGGTGGCACGCTCACGTCCACATGGCCTACGCCTCACTCCTTCCAGATGTTCCAGCACAGACAGCTCACGCTCGCGAATTGCCATGCCACGGTCAAGGATTCCGTCTATGTTACCCAATCACCTGTCCAGAACATCAGCAATCTGCAGTTGAGCATTTGCCAATGCTTAAATGTTGTCATTTAGAGTATGGATAGCAGCCCTCTGCAGCCTCTGCCCTTCTCTGTTTTGCCATTCAGCATGTGCCTGTGCCGCCATTAAAGTCAGAACATGCGTCTGCTGACACCAGCTGCTGCACTCTGTCCTGCAGGTGCATGTCTGCCAGAGGTCCTCCTACGAGCAGCACTGGCCACATGCCTGTGTGGCACATCTGCAGTCATTAAACTGACACCATGATGTGGAGACACACCTTCTGTAGCCACCACACGTTCCTGTTCCACGCTAACAGATGCTGCCTGTCCTTCCTCTATGGCCACTGGTGATGCGGTATGTGTTGGCAGCAGAACTGTGTGCGGGGAAGAGGGGGGCATAGCTGGGATGGCAGCCATTGGCACAGATTCAGCCCCTGACAACCTGCCTGTACCTCATGCATATGTTCATCACTGCTAGTATCTGTGGGGACACTAACATCGATGGACAGCAGGTGGGTAACGCACCTACATCACCTGTGAATGCAAAGAAAGACTCTAAATTACAATAGACACACACAGACACACACACACACACACACACACACACACACACACACACACACACACACACACACACACACACAGACACACACACACACACAAACAGACACAGACACACACACACACACAGACACACACAGACACATGCACACACACACACACACACACACACACACACACACACACACACACACACACACACAGACACAGACACACACACACACACACACACACACACACACACACACAGACACATAGACACACACACACACACACACACACACACACACACACACACACACACACACACAGACACACACACACACAGACACACACACACAGACACACAGATACAGACACACCATGCATGTGATTTGACAGACGGCATGCAGCATGCATGTGATAAAGCAGACAGCATGCAGCTCAGACATTAATAGTGTTAGTTAACATACCTCCCTGGGTTGTACACAACAGCAAGCAGGTGTCGTATCAGTAGCCATGCAGTTCACACAATCATGGTAGTAAGCATGCATCCCCGTGATACACCATGTGGACCAGAACAGGTTAACAGTACACATGGCTGAAGTGACCTTGACATGTAATCTGCTGATGTGTGCATTAACATGCATACATGTCTGGTACAATGGTGTCCTGACACATGTACAGCATTGTAATGGGCATCACATTGCAGTGCTTTCTGTATGCTCTACAGATAGAATGGATGTCTAGCAAATGTGCATGAGCATGGAAGGGTAGTGTGAGCCGTCGACATTGCTATACAGTGTGAAGTACAGACACTGTGTCATTGCATGGCATCATGAGGCGTCTATATTGCTATACAGTGCGTAATATGCACACATTGCATAGCCATAACTGCATGCATACTCATGACATAACTGTGGATTGTGGCCCACGATGATGAGGTGTATACACACCAAACCATGCTGTGTCATGTGAGAGATCACTGAAAGACCTACAGATGATACCCCTGCACAACTACTACAGAGTCTTAGCTGCCTGGCAACCATGTCCACACATGGCAGACTTGTCAATTCAACATGTCCCACATAGGTTCATAGGTTCATACTAGGCTATCTGCCCTAGGGCATTTATAAGCCTAGCCAGAATGTGTTTGGCTTTCGCCAACCATTTTAAATTTATTTTGCTATGCCCTTTTTCGAGGTTAGTATACTGTGCCTCTGTCTAACAGTGACACAGAAGTGATACCCGGGGTAAACCTACGATCTCCCATCCACTCATCAAGATTCCTCTTGAAGAGAGTCAATGAGGGACTCTGCCTAACCTGGACTGGGATTTTATTCCAGAGTGAAGGGAGCCTCTGGGTTATGAATCGTCCCTCCAGCATGTCCTATTTATTTCAATGCTGAGGTTCAAGTCTCACGAGCGCGTAGCTCGATGGGATTTGGATTTTCTGAGGTGCAGCATGTCCATTAATTCTGGGTTGGATATGGCTTTATACGTCAGGCACAGATCGCCTCTGAACAGGCGGTATGCCACTGAGTAGAGCTGGAGTTTCTTTAACCGGGCAGCATATGGCATCTGTTTGAACCCTTTGATCCTCTTGATGAGGTACTTTTGGGGTCTTTCCAGTTGCTGCAGGTGTCTGGTAAGGTACATCCCAAAAGGGGCATTGTACTCAATTATGGGCCTGATGAGGGATGAGTAAAGAGGCACAATGACCTCCCATGATCTAGATGTGAATCCTTTCATGATTAGGTGGGCTATATAAAATGTTTTTCTAACCACTTTGGCCACGTGGTTGTCAAATGAGAGATTGCTATCAACTTGGGTCCCCAGGTCCCTAATTACTTCTTCTGTACTTAATGGATTACCACCTATGTGGTAATTTGTGGGCACTTTGTTTTTGCCAAAGGGGATGACTATACACTTTTTGGCATTTAGCTTGAGGCCATGGCTCGGGCACCAGTTGTCTGTTTCTATGAGGCCCTTCTGGAAGATGCTTGTGTCAGCTGGAGAGTCGATTATGGTGCCCAGTTTGCAGTCATCTGCGAACTTGGTCAGCCACAGTCCTTCCGTGTTGGCCTGTACCTCCGAGAAATATATACTGAACAAGAGAGGTCCCAGGACTGAGCCTTGTGGGACACCACTTGTAACTGTTTTGGAGTCTGACATGGCTCCAGCAATTCTAACCATGTGGGTTCTGTCCTTGAGCCAGTTTGCAATCCATCTAGTGACATAGGGGTTTATATTTAAGCTAGTGAGCTTATCTATAATGCCCGAGTGGGGTATTGTATCGAAGGCTTTTGCGAGGTCCAGGTAGGCTGTGTGGACCACCTTCCCCTTGTCAATGGCCTTGGTGACTGTTTCAAAGAAATCAACCAGGTTTAAGAGGCAGGATCTTCCCTTAACAAAGCCGAACTGGGTAGGGTCCAGTGTCTTTAGGTCCCCAATATCTTTATTTATGAGGTCCATGATGATCCTTTCCATAGCTTTGCAGACCAAGCTAGTTAGGCTTATGGGGCGATAGTTTCCAGGATCCGTTGAGGCACCACCTTTATGGAGAGGGACCACTGTTGCTGTATGCCACTCTTTGGGCACGTATCCTGTAGTAAGGCAGAGATTGAACAGTAGTTTTATGTTTGGGTTTAGCTCTTCTTGGAGTTCATGTAGGACGCAGCCCAGGACACCGTCTGGTCCCATTGATGCTGTGTTTTTTTGTTTTGGAAAGGGCGGCTCTTACCTGAGCATCTGAGATGTCAGGGGGGCAGCACTCTGCTGGGATAGATATTTGCCCTTTTGGTGGGGGGAGAAGTTTGCGCTGAACCTGTCAGCTAGGATGTTGGCAATGTCTGTGGGTTCAGTGTATTTTTTGTCATTTTGGAATAATTCTGAGCATATCTGGGAATTACCACCCAGGTTCCTAACATAACTAAAGAAAGCCTTGTGATTATCCTTAGTGTCCTGTGCAATTTTTCTCTCAAAGCTGGCCTTAGACAATTTTATGAGTGCCCGTAGTTTTTTGCTAATACTGATCAGTGATGCCTTCCCTTTTTGGGATTTTGCTCTATCATTTAGTAGCTTCCTCCTTCTATTGTATAGTTTGTTTATGGCTGGGGTCCACCAGACAGAACGTCTGCCTTTGGAGGATTGGGTCTTGGTTTCATTTGGGATTGTATGATCCATGCATTCCTGAAGGTGTTCATAGAATGCATTTATAAAGGATTCTGCGGTCTGGGCCGTATTTTCCACAGGCCCGGGGGCTTTGAAGGATTCCATCTTGGTTTTGAGGAGTGTGAAATTTGCTTTAGAGAAGTTTTTCACTGTGGTTTTCTGGGCAGGGGGTGGGGTCGGGATGTGAATTTCCAGTGAGATTAGTTTATGGTCTGATCTTACCAGTGAGGGAAAAACTTCTGGTCTGGAGCATAGAGTCCCCATGTTGGTGATGATCAGGTCCAGTATGTTTTCCCCTCTTGTGGGAGTGGTAACAAGTTGTTCCATAGCATTTGAGTTTATAAATTCTAGGAACCTTTGGGCTAGGGTGTTGGAGCTAGAGTAATGCTACCAGTCTATGTTTGGGTAGTTGAAGTCGCCCAATATAATGGTGTTTGGAGAGACCTTCATATTTTCCAGTGTTCTCAGAAAGGCCGAGTGGGGTTCCTGGGTTTGGGAGGGTGGTCTGTAGCAGGCTATCAACTGGAAGGCAGTTTTACCCACTGTTAGTTGCACATGGATAGTCTCTGGTGCTTCGTGCTTTGCCACCAACCTGGAGGTGTGGGTATCTTTGATGAATATCGATACTCCCCCTCCTTTTGTGGTTCGGTCCAAGTTTTGTGGCCGAAAAGCATGGTATGAGGTATAACCTGGTAGTGCTGGGGTGCTCTCAGGAGCCCTGAACCAGGTTTCTGTTACTGCACATATAATGATGTTCTCCATGCTAAGGAGAGTTTCGAGTGCGTGCATCTTGAGGTTTAGACTTCTGGCATTGAGTAGCATTACTCTTAGTTTCTTATCCCTTGTGATACCTATGGAGGTGGGTTTGTCTTTTGAGCCTTGCCTAAAAAAGGCACTATGGGGGTAGCAAGAGCCTTTGCCAATATCCGAAAGCCCAGGGGTGACAGGTGCACGTTGACATTGATGTACACACACAAGGTGCACAGCTAACGGTGATGTCCTACAGCAGCAAGGGAAATGTACAGTATCTGTGGCCTGATGTGGTGTCAATGTCTGTGGAAGCTGTACAGGTGACTACAGTCATGCTATGACACAGTCATGATGTTCAACACATCTTATATGGTAGACTTAAGTGACACCTCCACTAGATGTGCACAGGCTTTTAGGATGTCCAGTGTACCACATCAACTGTATAATCAGTCAACTAAGGCTATAATTGGACCATGTGTGGACAATGTGCAACAGGGTGTATACACATCACATCTACTGTGTGGCTACATGTCTCTGGCCATCCCCCATGGCCATGTGTGAACATGTGTTGGTCAAATGTTTGTGATGGCCGTCTATCTCACATGTCTGTGTTGTCCCATATGACATACACCCATAGATGTCAGATATGTCACCATCCACAGGGCTATGCATCAACGGGTTGTATGTTTGGTATGTGGGGTATGTGTTATGGGATAGTGTGACAATATTGCAGCCAGAACACTACGTGTCTGGGACATGTCAGATGGCACATCACAATGTGTGCACCCATTGCAGGGGCATATAACACAATGGTGACTCCTGTGGGCTGCCCATATCCCATCTCACTGTGTGGTACTGTTTGTGTACCACACATGTGTTGTTCCAATGTATAGTACATATGCATACATTGTACAACACCTCCACCATTGTATGCACAGCTGTCCACACATGTAGCAATGACAGATACTGTGGTTTCATGTCGGTGTATCATTTCATTTGTATATATTGCACATGGGTAGCCAGTGTGAATGATGGGAGATGTGACCTGTATATCGTGACTGGACCAAACATCAAGTGTACAAGTGTTAACTGGCCACATGGCGAATAGATCTATGCTTTAACATGCCTGATACTGATGACAGTCTCACCTGCAACGGACTGATGTCTGTGCGGCACGCCAGAGGTACCTGTATAGGGGTGACGCAGCAGTTTGAACATTATCCATGACTGTATGACAGCTACAGGGTACACTGTGCATGTTAACACATTCGGCTGTACAATAGCATATAGTATGCACATGTGTGCATACACAGGGTAGCATACTGTAGTATGCAGCATGTGTGTAAACATTGCTTGCATATGATGTTACATTACATAATGTACAGTGACACATGCAACTAAATGAGATATAATAGTAATATGTGCAGTACTGACTTAGCAGGCAACTCCAGGCTCATTGGTTGGGAGACACCCACCTCCACGATGGCAGCTAGTGTTTGTGGATGTTGTTCTGAGGGTGTCCCCTGACTGGCCAGTAGCTCCTTGGTGGGTGCGAGTGGGGGCTGGGTTGGTGGCCCACCACCTGTTCCACCTTGTTCCCTGGCGATTGCAGTGGCATGCTGTTTTGCATGTCGTATCAAGTCTGTGCAGTGTCTTCGCACCTGCTGGTAGGTGCGGTTATGGCCACCCACTTCATTAACCCTCCTGCAAAAGTCCTGCCACAGGTCGTCACGCTGCTGGGCATGCTGTGGCACATGGCTGAACAACACCTCATAGTTCTCATGGAGGTACAGAATGAGGACATCATCCTCCTGGTGGCTGTACGCTGGCAGGCGTGAACGAGGCATTATCTGTAAGACATAATGATGGTGACAGGTCACAGTATCACAGAGATGTACAGAGATACTGCTGCACATACATTTGTATTAAATCTAGTACATCTGCACAGTTATCTTTGCAAATCATCATGACACTGACATGACTGACATGTTTGTGTCACACACATGTAACACCCGTTATGCATTGAATATCATCACCATATATGTGTGTGTCACCTCATTACATTGATCATACTCCATGTGAATGCTGTCTTGATGTGGGCATGTCTGTTTGCCTGCACTGGTGTTCTTACCTATCAACACATGCCTGGATGTGTCCACAGTAATGCTGTTGACCTTGATGCTGTGTATATGTCACATATCAACACATACACAGCCTTAATGGACTTGAGCAGTGACAATGCACACATACGCATGGAAACCTTTACATGCATGTGTTTTGTCATATATATCTACACGGCACTGTACAGCAGTTCAACATCCTGCCATGAATCGCCTGTGTTGCACATGTGATAGACATGGGACAATGGCTACCCGGACGTCATTCGCAGGGATGGTTATCAACTATAGCATGTACGGGGAAGGTTTCCTAGCTGTATCCGACAGCCATTTTGCCACTGCGAGGTGCATCAGTGCCACATTACTGATCCAGACAGTTGATAATACATCTACCATGCGGTCATCACACCATGTATGACAGAGATGACATGTGCAGCTTTGATGGACAGGGTTGCATGGTATGGCGGGAGTATGTCACATGTATGGCACAGGGATCTGTCCATCGTGTGGTGATCCTAGTAGTAGGATGGTGGCTGTCCATGACGTATGTCTTTCAGATCAGGATATGTACGTGTAGCATGTCCAACATCATAATGTAGCAATGTCTTTATGCAAGGTAGACAGCATACTGCATATTGGAGGTGAGGATTGTGAAGGCTGGTATCGCCCATCCATGCATGGCCAATACCCCTTAAAGTTGATATGTGATCCAATATTGGTCACCCGAGTGCTGAGTATGCCTGTCCAATGATGTCTATGCTCATGGATGGCACCCTGTCATGACATGGGTGCCTCATATGACTACCTAATAGGCCTGGAGACATCACCAACTCAGGGAGGTGAACTGCACAGCACCATCCCTTACACAGTCTCCATAATGTTAACCGCAGCCTAGGTGGTAGTTAATGGGTACAGGGATATTCACCTAGCGGTGACAATGCTAATATCATCTGTCTGATTGTGCACATATGTCACACACCTCACCCACAAAGCCCATCCTGTATGTTGTACACAACACTGCGACAGCTATTGCTCATAGGTCATGGCCATTCACATCCTTACATACACAGATGCCTCACATTTGTCTGTGTGGTATGGGCTACAATGAGGGAGGAGTACAACACATTAACCCTGTTTTACTGTAGCTGCCACTGGTGTGATATGCACATGTCACTCTGACACCTTTTGTAGTGTTGATTCTGTCAACAGGCCACTGGTAGAACACTCCTGTGACATACAAAGGTACATGTAGTCAAACATCCGTACTGTCATCTACATCTGTACTGCTAACATCTACGTTGATAAAGGTCCATGGACTTGCAGACCATACTCAGCAGGGTAATAGTGCAGTGTCTCCAATTATGACTGTCGTCACCACTTGTGGGTTGATATTATCCAACACCCTATCTGTATTGCATTTTCATGCTCAGCACTTGTTCAGAACTTTTGAGGACTTCATGAGCTACTAATTAATATAGCACCCATTCCAAACCATTTATCACAAGTACACTGTCTGTCCTTACATTTCCAGCTTGCTTACAGTACAACAGCTGTTGTACACACGTAACTCACATACCTTGTGAGACATGGTTGAATATACAGGCATATACAACTGTCACATACCAGTGCTATTGCCTGTCTATATGATGAATATAGCATACATGTGGCAATAGAGCAATTGTCTCATGTACACAGTCAATGCTCACCTCCCAACATACGACACTACAGCCTGTGGGAGATGCACATATGTAGCCATGCTGGGGGTAATGCTCTCACCAACCCAGACTGAACCTGACAGTCATGTGGGGATGTGTAACATTTGCAACACACCCCACTCATCACATAGTCTCACAAGATCTCCACCACCACAGGCCACACATAGTATGAGTACAACTTTTGCAGAAACTCTCCATACTCTATGTAGGCACCAAAGGCAGCCCCCATCACCAAACACAACAACAATAACTTATAGCCCACAGACTCATGTGTGTCCATCACATACAGCCAATAGGGTGTTATAACATACACAACACACCAGTCATAGGTGAATCTGTAGGCGGTCACACTGATGTCCCACTCAGCAGGCTACACAAGGCGATAGTCGCTTACATCTAGCTGTCGTATAACTGGTTCTGCAACATAACCTATGCACCCATGCCACACCTCACCAGGTACAATTTGACTGTCATTGTCCATGTTAGTGTGATTGCCCTGAGATGCAACTTCACAGACTACATGTGCAGTGACATGCAATAGTTCACTGGTCTTGTAGCCCTGAAGGTATCGGCCAAGCACTGGGGAGCATTATGCATTCATCCGGATTTGATACCACTGTATAACAACTGACTGTTTCACTTCAACAGTTGCCTATGCTTCTGCTGTCATTCCACAGGCATCCAGTATCTGTCCACTTTGGCTGACATGGTCAACAAAACATGATGCTTTGGCACAGATGACCTGCATCTGTCAGCCCTGGGAGTACAAATAACATGTAAGGCTCTTGCTGCTCCTATACTGCCTGTCTTGCACAGTTTCCAATAACATTCACCACCAGAACGGGAACAGGCAAGCAAAACATGGGGTCATGAGACTCGATGCTTGACATCTTCATCTCTGACGCACGCAGGCAAGGCACTCCTTGTAATGGACCACTTCAATATCTCTGCAGTGACTGGGACCTGCCTCTAGGCTCCGCAGAGCACACCTGCACTGACAGGTTATACACAGACCACACCTTTCAGTCATGTATACGCAGACCACACCTTTCAGTCATGTAACCTGGACCGGAAAACCCAAGGCTGAGGTGTTCCCATATTCCACTATGTTGTACACACCTCCTGGCTAGTTACTTAGCACAATGCATCAGAGGTGATCCACGTGCAACTAACTGTGGCCAGAACTGCTATACACATTGTAACATGCTAGGGATTCAACAACATACCCCACGGTTACCAGCCCTCATTTCTTGGTGTACTGGACAGTAGGGTTCAGACAGGTACTACTGATGTGAGACTGACACTACCCCACACTTAACTGGGATAGCCACTCATGTACCAACACATTAGGCCAACGCTGTCCGGGATTCATAACCTCAACTTTGCTGGATCAACCCATACACACCACCTCCAAGACCAACAGTATCCTAGCCATGGACACTACCAACATGTGACTGGTGTTCCACACCTGGGGTTATCCCCTCGTTGGTGGTTTCTGAACATATGCTAATCACCCTTGTTATCCACATCCCGGCACCACACCCTTCACGGCATACACAGTACAAGATTATTACAATGCCTACTACAGACGTCTTATGACAGCAGTAGTAAACGTAATGACACCCGTGCAGATGGACAATGCACAAACAAACACTGAGACATACCCCAGTGCACTTCATTAGCACTTACACAACTGCATGGACCATGCTATTCCAAACAGAGCCATGATGGTAACCACCAGATAACGGACGCCACTCTGGGGGGTCCAGTTCCATGGACATAATGTACAACAAAAGGTGGAGGCTGTTGCAAAGTAGAGTACAATCCCATGGGTGGGGTAGCTCACTGGTCAGCCTCAGTAGGGCTACGGGATCCCTTATCACATACTCCGAACCTAGCTACATAAACATTACTGCGACACATTCCAGGGTGTACCACAAGGCATTATGGAGGTATGTCAGTAGTCAATGGCAATACCCACATCTGCTCTGACATACGACAGTTACTCAGGAACATTACAGAACTGAGTGATGTTGGCAACATCCTGGCGGATGGGTTCAGTGCTAACATTACACCCTCTCACTCCCTACAGGGCCACAATCCATGCAGGAACATTGCGGTGTCCCTGCGGTCACAACTACATGGTACTAACCTGCACTCTCTAAGGCCTGGAACACTGACTCCATGTGACTGTCCAACATCCCATGCTGTGATTTACACAAACCTCTGAACGACATGTCTCCCCACTTGGCCACCAAATTCAGTAATAGCCTTGTATCAGACATTGTGGCCCCTGAATGGCACACAGCAACAGTTATCACATTCCACACAGGTGGCGCCACAATGAACCAGAGGGACTATTGCCCTATACACCTGACTGGACTGTTCTGCAAGGCTATGGGGCACATCATCATGGAAGTCATTCACAGAGACATTGGTGGGCTCCGGTCCTTTGATGCCTCCCAGGTTGGACTTGTTAGGGCCAGAGCATGGCTCCTACACCTGGTGGACTCCTTTGATACAGTTACCAGGGTAGTTGATGACGGTAAGGGGGTCCACACAGCCTACATTGTCCTCTCATTGGCTTTCAGTACCGTTCTCCATTCTGGTATTGACAACATACACATCCACCTGCACATCGACCCCTATGTCTCAGGATATTATGCAAAGTGGCTCACGGACAGGACCCACACAATGAGGGTAGCATACCATAGTACCTACTGTATTTCAGTTACACTTGGCGTACCACAGTCCTCAGTCATAGGGCCCCTCATGTTTGGTATATGCTTCCCTGAGGTACAGGCTAGCACAGAGGGACTTTCCCTGACTAGCGTCCCAGACAACTGCATACAAAGTGCCATGCTTGATCCACCAGCTGATACTGACTCCCTCCATAAGGGTGTCACTGTGACGAATACCTGATATCAATATCATGGCCTCAAGCTGCATGACACAAGGTGCATGAACATCCCCTTTGCATTACACCAATCACCCACTGACTATCACATAGGTGGTAGTCCCCTACATACATGTCACATTTTATGTGATCATAGTACACATGTATGTAGCACCCACTCCTTTGATAAACATATTGCCAATGTGGCGTGGATATCCTTCTACGTGGCCACCCTTATCTGTACTGGGTTTGTAGCTGGAACATAGGCAACCATTGTACCTCTGAACTCCTGACGTATACACACATTCAAGAGTACAACACCCCATTTAGGGTGTACCTTACAGAACAGCTACAGCTTTACATACCACAACATTAACACGCCATGAGGATTATTGAGCTCCGAAGGTTGACGTATGTGGCAGAACTACGGACACCACAACTGTACACATTTGCATACTGCATACTCAGGGGTGACCTCTGCTGAACATACAGGGCCCATGTCCACAACAATATTCATGGATATACTCCACATAAGCGACATAAGCAAAAGCCACTGAGAGCAACATGCTCATGGATATGTGCACACACGCAACGATGAGTGGGATGCACTTGAGGGTTACATTCCCAAACCAGACACTCACCATGCTTTGGAACATGATTCCTATGTACATCACGCAGGTACACTCAGTAGCACTGTTCATGTGATAACTCACTTGGTGGATGGGAGACACACATGTACACCAGGGATCACTGCAGTGGCTGTACTGTGCAGAGGTGCAGGTAACACATGGCTCTGCTGTTCACAGACATGACACTACCCTAGAGAGGTGCCGCTGGTGTAAACACTGTAGTTGGGCTTACACATAGACTTGCCAGACAGCATAGTACCCCACTATGAACCTGTGAAGCTATTACATGTCCTTTGTGCATGGTTAATTGAGTAGCTCTTCCATTTCGATTAGCTATCATGCTGTTACAGTGTCCCGTGACTACAAGCCATATGTATCCTGTTATTGCATATTGTACATGCCAATAGACGATACCTTTGGTATGCATGATATGACTGTTATGCTGTGTAGAATATCTGACATATCTACCTACAATACTGTACATTACACATATTTTACATATTATCCCATAATGCAAAGCATACTTGCACAGCAGGACCACCTTAGGCATGTCATTGTCGTTATATGCCCATACACATGCCTACTGTGACAGTATATCAACATATATTATCTCCTGTTATGGCACGTACTTGTTGGACATACCCTACCACTGACGGCGGGTGGTATGGAATTGTTCTGTTTAAAGCCCTCATGTAGCATCCCTTGTGGTGTCTGTGATGTTTACCTTGTGGCCCACTGCAGGACACACAATTTCTACAAGCGTTACTATGCTCAGCAAGACATCACTACATAATACCTTTTCCCATTTTATGCATTGCGGACACTTTTAATTAATGCAAAATAGGCTATACATACACTAACATACTGAGTGTTCTACATACCTTGTTAGTGTTCCAAACTTTCGTAACTATCTCTCTTACAATGTTTAAACAGTTCTATGGTATGAGCATATGGTTTGAATGTCTGGCAAGTCATCCTTATATACGTTGATACCTGTAACATGTGGTTTCCTGCCGCCAATTGGTGTTCCTGAGTAAATTATTACATGCACATCAGCTGTGCAGCTACTCCATTTGCCAGTTACGTGGCAACAGTGGGGTATACTTGAATTCTCCACTTGGGCATTGCCCATTTCCACTGCCTTCGGGGGAGACAGATTGTATGTGTTTTGTTGTGTGTAATTGCAACTGCTATGTGTAGAGACATGGATATTTTGGATTCATGTCCCCCGTGGATTGTGTGTGATGGCTAGAGTATGTGGTTCAACATGTGAGTGTACCTGTCATCTCAACCGTCTGATAAGGTACTATTGCACACAAAACCTGTAACATCGCCGTCTGTTCCATTATACAACGGCTACGATTTCACATGGCGCCTTTAAAAATGTGTCTCTCACAAGGTATGTTAACACTTCTGCAGATGTAATTGAGCGAGTGGATGTTTGTGCTGTTATTACAGTCTGTATTGCTATAGTTTTGTGTGTGGGGAATGTAGGTGGGTGTACGTAGCATATACAGGTTTGTGGGGCTTGCATTTCTACATATTCCATATATGTGTGTGTGGGCTCCTTCCCTAATTAAAGACCTATCAGTTAGTAGACTTTTGTTACGGGCATATACATTGGGCCGTTGTTAATTGGTTTCTATATAGTATGCAAGTGAGGATGATACTTCCATACCTCCGGAAATACAGCAATATGTAAAGGAATGTTACTAAATGACAGCTGTCCCGTGTATTTCTTTCCCAGATATTTGCTCTCATTGCAGTTGTGTTGGTAACTGAACCTCTTTGGCATGGGTTGCCACCTTTTCAAATGGCCATAGTGGGACATTTGAGGGACACACATTGGTGTTTACAGGCCAACATATACCCACGGTCAGTACACAGGATAGCACATACTTTTATCCTGAATACATACTTATTCTTGTAGGACTTTGGCTACTTATCATATTTCATGTATCATTTATGTTTCTTACATACAGGCATAACTATTTAATGCAACTGTTACATAATATATGGGACATAATTATGTTCTACAATCTCGGACATTTGCCCATTTTAATGTTTTATGTCAGGACACAACTGCCCAGGGGAGGGGCTGTCCCTCCTAATGTGGGACAGGTGGTAACTGTATGCCTACGGCTAGCTATAACCACACCTACTGTAATGATCTACCTCCGAGTTAGCACTAACAGACACACGATGTAGATGCACACACACACATTACAGTCACACGGAAATGCACACGGCACCCTCAACACACACATACACAGACTACGGCAAACACAAACACAGTTGAACACAGTACCTACATGGACCGCAACACCGGCAGCGGTAACTAAATGTCCCATCATATCGTGATAATATTACTCGCGGTTCTAGTGTTCCGGTACTGTGTTCTTTCGGTCTTTCAGCCTCGTGGTTATGCATGTCGGTATGTGACACATTCCATATTTGGCAGTATCCTATTTATTTGTACCTCCATGGTTGTGTACATGTCGTTGACCTATCTATATATTTGCAGATATCGGTAAATCAATATATATCAACATATATCTCTCTATCACTCTTTCTATCTGTATTATATATATGTATATGTGTGTATATATATATATATATATATATATATATATATATATATATATATATATATATATATATATATCTGACAGAGAGAGTAACAGGCAAAATACACCTTTCATTGTGTACTTGTCAGTGTATACTGTTTCCTGGACTCCGCACGTTTATGTTTGAACCTGTCACATTACACACCTGCCGTAGGTACATCTTGGCTACCATAGTGTTAGGTGATTGTGCACATGACTGCGTGTTCTACTCCTGGCAATGGTCGTTTTACCCTTCAGAGCAGGCACTATTAGTACAGGGGTGAATAATGCTGGTTTCACCTGTTCTGGACATCACTGACCATGATCTGCGCGATATTCAGAGTAGCTTAGCCCTGTTTTGCGCATATCCATATAGTCATATATAAACAATGCTTACCAGCACTGGGCAAAACATATTCCCGCTAACGTGTGCTAAACATGATCTGCTGACCTGCATCCGACATGCATTATTTGTGCTTTCGGGATTACGTTACATCCCTTGCAGGACGTGGGACCGGAAACATGCATGACGGTCACTGCATTTACCACTTGGCATTTGTATGTGGACTATACTACAGCTGTTACTCCATACTGCAATCACATGGGTAACTCAGTTAGTTTACATATGGATGAGTCCTATTAATGGTATGTCCATGTGATGTTTAATGGATGTGCTCCAGCATTGGGTATGTATATCACAGTGAGCCACACACTATAATGTGCTACACCTTCAAACGACCGTAGGTGAAGCATGCTGGGGTGACAGATACCTGTCATGGGTACACCCCATGCCTTGACACAACATCCATGATTACATTATGTGGAGCCCCTCATTAATACACCAGGGAATCCATGCAGAGTGTGTTGGGAACAGTGATTACACACATGGGATCCCGCAATTGCCTCTGCTCCACTGAGTGACAGTTGGTTACTCGATGTTGTGGTGACAGCAGACACTGTTTGCCTCGATTGATGTATGGCCTCTGACAATCGGGCGTGTACCTACCGATGTACCTGGGAACCTATACACACAGTACCAACATATACTGATAGGTGCGTGTACTGTTCAGGTGTTGACATTCCTTGTTCCAATAGCTGTTGTGTGTACAATGGTTGAGGGCTGCCTATGTAGGATTCACACAGTAGCCCACCTATTCATTACAATTTACAGGTGGTTGTGTGTGTGTGCCATCCATTTTACTGTGTGTGCAGGTGGAGAGGTGTGTCAGTCCATAGGGGCCTACACTGTCAGAGTATGTGCTATACGTTCCCTCTTTGCCAAGGTATAGGCATATTGGGCACACCTCCGTCTGCCTACTGGGGCTGGCACAGGGTGTTCATGGTCTGAATCCCTCTGTGCCTGTGATGGCCTTGGCAATTGCGGTGGGCTATGAGGGCCTTCACCATTTTGTCCCTGCTGCAGCTGTTTCCGCAGGATCATATTATGTAGCATATTATGTAGCATAGCACATACTATGAAGATGTGGGCACACGTGCCTGGAGAGTACTGCAAGGCTCCACCAGATATGTCCAAGCAAGGGAACCATGATTTCAGCATCCTGAACACACAGTCTATGATGATTCTGGTTTGTGAGTGTGCCTCATTATGGCATTCTTGCATGGGTGTGTGTGCATTTCTGATGGGAGTCATCATCCACGGCTCCAGTGCATAGCCAGCATCTCCCACAAGGTGGCCATGTGGGATGCCCCCCCCCCTGACAAATACCTGATACAGCTGTGAGACATGCCAGATATGGGAGTCATGGTAGCTTCCAGGGCTGCCAGCACACACATCCATGTTAATGCCCTGGGCATTGCACACGACCTGGCAGTTGATGGAGTAGAATCCCTTGCAGTTTATGTAGCGCTTACCATGCTCACCGGGTGGTGACTTGATATGTATGTACGTGCAGTCTATCGCACCCAGTACCTCTGGGTAGTGTGCCACATGGTGGAAGTGATGCATATTGCTGGCCAACTCCTCCTGAGTTCGGGGGAAGTATATATGCTCATTGGCATGTGGTAACATGGCATCCAGGAACTGGTGTAGTACCCTGGATGCTGATGCCTGTGAGATCCCCATTATACCTCCAGTTGGCCTTTGAAAGGTACCTGTGGCTAGTATTCACAAGCTTACACATACCTTCGTGTCCACTGGGATGGGTTCCCCTCTGTTGTTTCTGGATCTCAGGCGTGGCCGGCACAGCTCAACTATTTGCTGTAAGATGTCCCTGTCCACCCTGTAATACTCTACTATCTCCAGATCATGTAGCCCCTGGTAGGTTACCCTTGGTCTGAACACTCTTCTCCTCCTCTGGGGCCTGAGGTGGTTGTCAGCATCATCCTCCACAACACCGTCAGTCTCTAACACATGGTGATGAATCACAGCTATGGCAGCTCCCAACATGTACATTTTAAAAGTTCCCCGTATGTTTACACCTATGGTGCAGTGTTTGTGAATACACAGGTGTGTGTAGGGTGCTTTCATACTTTATACTATTGTGCTGTGAACACCGATGATGTCATAGGGTGTGTATGTACGATCGCAGCTACAGGGTATCTTATGTGTTTGACAACAGGAACTACTATTGTGGTGCCTTTGGTGTTGAATTACATTTGGCTGCCGTGGATTACATCTTGCCCTTCCCTTTACATTTCTTCACATTTCACCTACCATTTTCTGGCATGCATCCAGCAGCCTGCTTTCATTTCTACTTTCCTAGACCTGGCTTATCTTGCGTAATGTGTTCTATTGCCGGTCTACTGCAGGTTTGCTTTGCTCTGCTATGACAGTTCTCCTTTCTTTGCAATCCAACACCTCCCCTATCCTGTTTTGCAGGTTTCTGAGAGCAGACTTGTCAGCTGCCGTTGATTGCCCGCTGTGAGTTAATAGGTGTTAATTGCTCAGTTGTACTCCAATTACCCTACTGCGGCATTTCCTTATTTTCTTCCCCTGACCTTCCTGTTTGTGCTATGGTGCGTGGCGCGTGCATCTGCTTACCGGGTTTCAGGCACGTTTTCATCCCCTTACACATGTGCTTTCAGGCACCATATGTGCTCTCAGCTAAACGATGCTATACCTACCTCCCCACCCCTGTCCTGCGGCTTTGCTTAACAACGGCCAGGCCAGATTTGCATTGCTCCAATGTGCTTACAGCTACGGTGGCACACCCCACTGCTGATGTCATGTATACCTCTGAGCCACTCCTCAGTGTTGCAGCACTGCGCCGTATGGTACATCCTTAATCCGGCGGGACATTTGCGATTCAGTATTACCTGCCTCATTTGCATGGCATTGACTACTAATTCATAGTTACCGCGCCAAACACTGTCACAGATCCTTAGCAACCCTTGCAGATTGGTTGTGCTGTACCATGCATACCATTGAGTATTATGGTGAAATCCTGATTTGTATTACATTGCGATTTTATGACATTTGTATATATTTTCTTTGTGTTCCCGTTTGCGCACACATGCCCTGTGGTTGTACTTTGCATTACTGTGGGCATGATATTAAATGTTGTTTTTTAGGTGTTCTGCATCTTTTCTTATGTCATTGGCTGTATATTTAGCCATTGGCATATGTTAACTTTGTAATACATCAGTCTGGTCCGCTTTCATAGCTCCGATGTTCTGTTTGGAAAAATGTAAACCGTGTTTTTTGGTTTACATTTCTGTGGGCTTACACTACGCCTGCACCACTTCATGTATCGCTATGTACCTTCATTTGCATGGTGTAGCACTGTGCATGGGGTGATTAGCATACCTAAGCCAAGGGCTGCACAGGTGTGGCGTACGCCAGTAGTGCACGTGGAGTTGGATCGTACCTGAATCGCTCGTTGGCCATATTTGGCATTATACCGCCTACGCTACGCCTGCGCCTGGTGCAAGCTTCATGAATCCTGGGGCTGCTTTCTGAATCTATCTACAGGAGATTGTATCACATGTATTCTTTAAATGCCGTTTGTAATATTTTCAAACCATTGCACTTTGGTGCTAAGCTGCATTACTTTACCCAAGTCTATTATTCCCCTTGAAACACTTAAGTATAGCACAATGCTGAATTTGTAGCACAGTGATGTATTTGGCTTGGCATGCTTTACAGTAACAGGAAGGTCGCATCTCTGGAGTAATACATATGATTTTCATGTAATGTTAACTCAGTGCTGATATATCCTAAAGAGTACTGCATTCCACACCCAGAAAATGCATACCCATCCTAAAGCAGAATCAAGTATAAAGCATTTTTTAGTAATACACTATTAAATGTCTAGGAAAAGCAACAGTCCCAAGGATGAAGCAGCAGCAAAAACAAATAAAAAACAAACCACCAGTCTGACCGAACAATGAAGGAAAGTACCAGTAGCGAAAAACACAGTTTAATATCACGTTTGTCTCAAAAGACTTCTTCAAATTGATACCATGATGCTTTGTTCCCTTACATTTGACATCATAAGAATGTGATCAGCTTCCTATATTTATATTGAAGCATTTAACTTTTATCCAGTTCCCAGAGTACACAAAACATCCATATCAAAACATTGCAAGCTATAAAGCTGCATTAAATCTGATGTACATAATTGTGGCAGCATTCCACCAGGTGCTCCTCACAGCCTGCAACAGCTGAGGTTGCTGGTTCAAACCTCCCAGCAGTACATTTGTTTTTCTAATATTGAATCTCTGTAATCCTTTTCAATAAAATGATCACTATTTATTTAATTATTTATAGAAAAGAGTGTGTTTCTACTGGAAAGAGTAAGTTGTTTGTAAGACTTATGTGTCTTATGGGTTATGTTTTGCTGTCAACAACACTACTTTCTTTATTTATTTGTTTATTTTACTTGGTCTGCCTTACTTTCATGGATTTGCCTTACCCAGGCAACTCTTGATTTTTTCTCATTGTTATTTTACGTACTCACTGACTTGGATGGTCAACGTACTTTGTGAGTTAGAAAGCAGATCAATGTAAAATGCTTTGATCTAAATGTAAGAAGCCAATATGACCTTTACTATAGTAAATAATGCTGCAGACAAGCTAGTACCATGAATGGAGCAGCCATTCTTCATTCAGAATGAACACTAAAAAATGCTAGTCCACTACCAATGTGAATATTTTCCAATACAAATTCTGGTGAGAGTTCTTTATTCCCAAGGCCAGTATAATGACTTCTGCATCAGTATGGGCTTATTTTTAGTCAGATGAGTTTATAATCTTGAAGGAGATAAAGTAAATGTCTATGTTCCAAGGAACATGAACAACAGAATAACTCCAAATATATAACGTGACAAGTAACATACCAGCCTAATAAGTATAAAAGGTTTAGAGTGAGTTTGGACTTCACTGATCTAGTTAGTTTACTGATTGACTACAATTCCTATTTGCAGCTTTTCATCTGTTTAAAGGAAAACCCATTAAGTAGCAATGCATTAAGCAGCTGTAGAGCCATGTCTTTCTCCTGATCTTAATCTTTTCTGGTGACTTATGTTTTATATACTTTTAAATTATAAGTTCATAGCAGCATATTTCTTTTTTCAAAAACTCAACTTGTTCTCAATTAACTCAAAGCTCACAGCCATTTACTCAGAATATGACCTTGTGTGTATTATCTAGTGTTTATTTTATACACAACATTTATCAGTGTTAATTGTGACTAAGGGAGAACAGACTAATATAGCAATATCTCACTGCTGGGTGTGGGAAATGCTGGATTTATGCACAGTTGTTGTGATTTGTAAATCCAGCATTACCCACACCCAGCCATAGGTTATTGCTATTATACAATGGCATTAATTTTGTGTTGTGTTGTATTTTTGTTGTTATTATTTAGGTTTCTGTTTGTTTTATTTTGTATTCTCCCACTTTTTCTGAGAGAAAATAGCTCCAAACTTTAGTTCAAGTTTTTTGTCTATTATATTTTTGTTTCAATTTAAATACAAGTTATGTTTAATTTTTGAAATAATGTAAAAAGAGAATTATATCAAGTAAATATAGTTATAAAGCTTTTGCTGTGTTTTGCTGTTATCATTTATTTTATATCTCTATACTGCTTTTGATGTGTTTGTTGTCTATCTTCAGATTGTGCTGTTTACACAAGGTTATATTGGTTGTTGTTGTGTTGGTTTATTATTATAGTACACATTTGAGTGGTTTTGTGACAGGTTTAGTGGGTTTTTTTCATATTGTATGTGTTTTATTTCTCATTTCTTAAAATGTATTTATTCAGTTTATTCAGAACAGGCACAGTTTTTGGATTGCCCAATCAGCGTGCTTGTTTTGGATATTAATTACTTTGTACTGATTAGATTATGTTTTTGAAAAGCTGTAAAAATGAACTGGTATTTGAGCTGACAGCGAGTCCTCTCTTTGAAGTAGATTTTAGGTGTGATGAACATGAAAGCCTGATGTGTGTAAAATGTTAAGATATTCTCTTGTTTAGCTTACCCATCCGTTTCTTGGGTATGTGTATGTTGGGAGGGGGGATGAGTCACTGCATTCATTTTCTAGACTTGAAGCTGCAAGTGTGTGCAGCACACATCTGGCATCTGTTCTAAAAGGTTAGGCAAAAAAAAAAAAAAAGAAGCAAAGGGAAGTAACCTCATGGATGGCTATCTTTTTTGATGGTCAATCACCAGTCTTTCCTTTAGGGTTTGACATCTCTTGGATAAAGGGAATAACTAGCGTGAATATCCATGGTTCTATTTCATCTCCCTTTGACTGGTAGTTTTGCCTGCTGAGAGGCCTGTGCCATGTTGTTCAGTGGAACTACTTATGATTCCTTGCCTTCCAGTGAGATTAATGCCTACTTAGGATCTCAACACCAACAGGTAAAAATATTTTACAAGTTACTGGGTAAAGTATTTTTACTTTCATACCCTTATGCTTTGTTACTTTTATCACTGGTAACAAAGCCTGCATTTTACTCCTTATTTCAGCAGGAAAATCATGGTCCACAAACACTTTTGTTAGCCCACACATCCATTTAGACCTGGGGGTAATTCAATAAACACTACATGGAGCAATTATCCATGTATGAATAGTGTAGCAGCCCGAACACGGAATATGGATGCCAAGCTATTCAGAAAACAGGGCTGAGGATGTGCACAAGCTTCCCAACACTGTGTGGACATGCAAATCACCTCATATACTGGTGAAAACCATGCAAATGAGGTGATTTTGTAATTCAGGAAGCATAAAGTCACCCATGTAGGTGCCGTAGAAGCATAAAAAATGTACGCGGTTACAAACCATGTACTGGAGGATAAAATCTAAACAGGGGCTGTAACAGCCCAAATAAAAGGTTGTATGTTACTCAGTATGCATGCAAATGGCCAAAACTATGGCAACTGAGTTAAAAAAGTAATGCAATATATGAAAAATTAACCTTTTTTTGAATGCATATGCCACCTTTAAGCAGTGCACAACGACGCACAAACATGCAATTTTGCAAAAAAAAAGTTTAAAATATGAAATTTTAAGTTATGCAAAGGTATTGCATTATAGTGGCCCTGGTGAAGTTCTGTATCCATGGTATATGCAATTAGGTGTATGTAAATGAGCCAGGGTTACTGAATCGCAAAAAGGGCCACTGTGTATGTTGGTACTAACTGTGGTAGGGATATAACTGTGTTGGTGCAAGCAGAACAGATACCTAACATTAAAAGGGTCTGTGTCATGGCATGTTAAAGCAGACTGGAGCTTAGTGGCACCTGTTTGCCCTCAGCTAAGCACAGCTAAGCAGGGGTACATATCTGAGGCTGTTAAACTATACTTAGCCTCGTGGCACATGTTTTAGCTAGTTAAAGAAAAGTTAAGTGTACCTATGTACAGGGGAGGGTCTCAACTGCTGAGCAATGTTTATACTAGTGCCATGGGTTTATGAGGAGCACCGCAGGGCTTAGCAGAGGAATAAGTTGGAAAAAAAATAAATAAATAAAAGGAAATAGCCTGAGCAAGTGAATCAAGTATAACAGACTGTTAAGCCCTGTTCTACTGAAATTGGCCCATTCAAACCCCTCAATGATATACCTGGCAGGTGGAATGTATCATAATCAGCCAATTACACAGGCTGCATCTGCTGCACACCAGTATAAAGTATGCATACATCCTTTAATCTGATTTTTCCCAAATACTCTGCACCGGAGTACACACTTGGGGATTTTAATTGAAAATGATAGGGGCTGCTGCTGCTCTGCTACATCTGTATGCACTACAGGCTGAGGTCAGTGATGATGATGATGCTGACAACAGGCCCAGACTGAGAAGTAGAAGGGTGTTCAGACCCAGGGGAACATATCAGTGGCTACATGATCTGAAGAGAGTAGAGTGCTACACGGTGGACAGGGACATAGTACAGGAACTCACCAACTCTGCCGCCCTCACCTCAGAACCAGAGCCCTCAGAGGGGAACCCATCTCAGTGGAAAGAAAGGTATGTGTAGCCTTAAGAATACTAGCTACAGGTACTTTCCAAAGACCTACTGGGGACATCATGGGGATCTCACAGGCATCCACATCCAGGATACTCCAGCAGTTCCTGCATGTGATGCTAACACATGCCAGCAAGCACATTTATTCCTCAGCACCCTTGATGAGAGGGCCACCAATATGCATCTCTTCCACCATGTAGCACACTACCCAGAGGTACTGGGTGCCATAGACTGCACTCATGAGTACATCAAAGCACCACCCGGTGAGGAGGGTAGAGTCTACGTCAACCACAAGGGGTATCACTCCATCAACTGCCAGGTCGTGTGCAATTATCATCAATGTGTGTGCTGGCAGCCTTGGCAGTTATCACAATGATGCATCACAGCTGTACCAGGCATTTGCCAGGGAGGACATCCATAGGCCATCTAGTAGGAAATGCTAACTATGCACTGGAACTGTGGATGATGACACCCATCAGAAATACTCACACCATCTGAAGAATGCCATAATGAGGCATACTCACAAACTAGGAACATCTTAGAGAGTGTGTTTGGGCTGCTCAAGTCACAGTTCTGCTGCCTTGACATATCTGGTGGAGCCCTGCAGTACTCTCCAGCCACATGTGCACACATGTTCATAGTATCTGCCATGCTACACAATATGATCCTGCAGAAACAGGTGTGGCAGGAACCTCACAGGGAAGGGAGACACAGCACCCCACCATTGCCAAGGTCCCCAGAGGCACAGGTAGACTTGGAGGAAGAAATCCCTGAGCCTGTCCCTGTAGACAGATGTAGACATGCCCAGTAAGCCCTGGCCTTGACAAAGAGCCAATGCATAGCACATACACTGACAACCTACAGACCTAGGGACTGACATCTCACTCCGACTCACATACACGCAGTAAAAAGGTTGCCAGCCACATCACACTACCTATACCTTACCATGTATAGGCTGTGTACTGCATGCATCTGACAGAGTCTGCCCTGAAGCACTGTCCTCTCAACTGCTGCAGGCACAAGGTAAGTCACTTTTCTTAACAACAAATGAATGGTGTAGTAGACTGTGGTAGCATATATATGTTATTGCTGCATGTATGCATAGGAATGGAGTGGGCTACTGGGATATCAGGAGACAATGGACAGGTATGTGGGACAACAGGAATTCTCTGCCAAATACTGGCTGCTGCAGAATATGCAGTAGGCCCCAAGCCACCAAAATCTACTGCACTATGTGAAGGACTTACAAACAATGGAGTCATAGGACAGATGCATGGATATCAATGCTGGAGTCCCATACATACCGCTCAACCTCTTAGAGTAAGAAATCTGTACAGAGCCATAAAGAAATGTGGGGCAAAAGCCCCAAAACAGGGAGAATTGTTAAATATTGCTCTAATAAATGTAGAAAGTTGATAGATTAGCAGTTTTTCCAGTAGCTTGAATTCACTGAAGGGTAAGAAGTCTGAAACTCAAATGTCTGTCATTACTTTCTAACTTCCATCTTTAATGATTTGCCAGTAATTTCCCAGACAACCACAATGTTATGGGAAATGGACCCAAAATGTGAGACAATGATCTGAACATTCTGCGAAAATCTATACAGTTGAGAGGTATGGTCCCCTACCCCCTACACACCTGTGTTCCCATAGAACTGCAGTAACAGTTATGTTTGTAAGGTAATAGCAGCAGACCACACATTCCCAGGACTGTCCCAATCAGCTTGTTAACATGTTCCATTTCCAAAATATGCAGGCGTCAATGCGCTATTTATGTATGTAGTTAATAGTGTTGGGCAGTGAATGGCACTGACTGATGGCTGTTGTGGCTCATTGGACTAAGTACATTTCTGTGGGTAACCAGGTCCTTGATTCAAGACTGACTGTACCTAGTATTTTGCATGTCAGCTACACCCATAGTAGGAGTACTACATGCTGTCCAGAAGTCAATATTTGTTACTGCAGGACAATGGAGGGACAGGGGGGCACAGATATGGACAGTACACAGCTCTGAGTAACCTAGATGGTGCCTAGTAGAACAGCCTTCATGTAGGCCTTGGCCCTTTTCCTGACCTGTGAGGAGGATATTATTAAGGTGTGGGAGCTACAGCATCATAGAGGGTAGGTAGAAATACTGTTGGATTGATATGCTATGTCCACAGTTCTGCATGATATGTTTGGCCATTTTTAACAGATTTTCTGATTCCGTGCCAGGTTACTGTTTAAGAATATGTGTTGGAGTCAGTAAAGGGACAGGCAGATATGGTGTAATACATCATTTTTATCTGAATGTGCATGCTGCTGCAGTTGATGCTGGTCGATCAGCTGTGTATCTTTGTAGGGGAGATGGTGACACATGTCCCTGTATCCTGAACATTCCCCCAACCCTTTATGTATGGTTGCTGTGTGGATGCCCTGTTCTAGGTGCTCCGGAAGTATGGTAGCTCTGTAGCACATAGCTGAACATACCGCTGCATGTGTAGCAAGCCACTGCTGCTGCATTCTGGCCAGGAGTCATACTCGGGATTGTGAAGACAATGGGGGACAGCAAGCTGTATATGTCATTGAGGGAGCAGTGTCAGCTCTTGTGTCACAACATGGCCAGGGTGAGGGTACCCATAACAATCCAGGTGAGGCATGTGCCTCTGGTACATATGTTAAGTAGTTGCACCATCCAGAGAGTGGTAGGGGACAATTAGGACACGTATTCATATTTGTGACATGTACCCCACTCTCCAGGCCTTTGACATGGTACTGTGGGTGGCAGTGACTGTGGTAGCAGCAACCAGTTCTTTTAGACATTGCAGGGCTCAGTTATTTCAAGGTTGTATTGACAAACATGTAGTTGTGCTAGAGGCTGGACTGTGGGCCTGAACTGTGGCTTTCCAGATGTCAAACATGCTAGGAATGTAACAGATAGAAATTCCAAGTAATTCTTATGTGAGGTGCATTTGCAATACATATTTGCATGCACAGAGTGTGTTACATCAGATTGGCATGAACATGTGTTTTGATGGCTATGATGTTTGACACTGACCTGTCGGTCATGCTTTTCTAAAATTAATCTGCACTGCCTCGCCAGTACTTCAGCATGCAGAATAGGTTTAATGATAACCATGTCATAAGTAAGTGACACAACTGTGGATATTCTGCAACAGTCTGTGCAGTTGTCAGCTGTACCTGATATTGTAGGCACCCCGTCAATCCATCAACATGTCTTTGGCTGTGTACTGGTTCAGTGTCTGCATCACAGGCCCAAGTACGCTGTCATTTATCACATTATATGTAGATGTAGTGTCAGTGGTAATTTGTAAAAACACCAGTAATTCCCGAGAGTTGAGTTGCTCTATAGGTGTATTGCACTGAACTGCAGTTCAGAGGGTCCTGTTTTCAATATTTGGCAGGAGTGTATTTTTTCCCTAATGTTATATAACTGTACTGCATGATATATTTACAAAAACACCAGTAATTCTCCAGAGCTGTGTTGGCCTAGTAGTGTGTTGCTCTGATTGTAGTTTAAAGGGTACTGGGTTCAGTACTTGGTAGGGATGTCTTTTTTTCCCTGATGTTACATCACTGTACTGCATGATATATTTACAAAAACACTAGCGATTCTCCAGGGCTGAGTTGGCCTAGTGGTGTATTGTTTCTAAACTGTAATTTAGCAGGTCCTGGGTTCAAGACTAGGCAGGGCTGGTTATTTTACTGATGCACAGAACATTGTCTGAATCATATAAGGTGATTAAAGCAGTTTTAAGTGAGTCTGCATGGATTTGTGTGACATGACATGATGCTAAGCAGTGCTTAGTCCTGCTTAAACCCACGTTATTTCCAAAAAAAAGAAAGGAAAAAAGGGGTGATAGGAAAGCAGTGAAGTGGGAGCAAGCAGAAGGAAAAAAAATATGAAAGGCAGCTAGGGGTGTACAGTATGTGTGTAGGAGGAGACCATAGCTCTCCATTTCTTGTGCAGCAACAGCTGTGCATGATGTGGACGATTTGCAATTTGGAGCCTCACACCCCACAGAGAGGGGTGTGGGTGACAACTTTGTTAATTAATTGATCAGATGATTGATTCATGGCAGTGTATGTGGGGGAAAAATGAAGAGCTATGTATGGGGCAACATTTTTTTTGGGACATATGCCTGTTTTTTTTTTTTTTTTTTTTTTTTTTTTTAAGGTGAGAGTGGGATGTTGGAGAAGGATTGTAGGTATGTTTGGGGAGGTAAGTTGGGTAGGAGAGGTTGCTTTTTCAGACAGACAAGACTGTGGAGAGGGGTGGTGTATGACACATGAGGGAGGTAAACCCCTTGGACAGGGAGTGTGATTGGGAATTGGAGGACCAAATGCCTCTAGATGGCAACAGTGGTACTGAGATCACCACCCATAGGCAGTCACCACTGCCCCTTCCCGGCCCTGAAGGTGGCTGTGCTGGGGGCTGGGTGCCAGAGCCAACCTGCCCCTCAATCTGGTGCAGTCTATCATCCAAGTCACATTGGATGACCCTGCACACCATACCTGAAACCTGAGTGTGGGTGACAACCTCCTCTCAGCGCCCGCACCCAAGCAGGACAGGTCCCGGCCCTGAGGCGGTTTCACCTGAGGGTGGTGTAGGAGCAACAGAAGGAGCAGCTCCAGGCTGGTCCCAGATGTGCTAGGACCTGGTGCCATGGCCAGATGAGGTGGGATAGGCAGATCCGCCGGAACTGGCCTACCCAGTCATGCTATGGTGTTGAGGTTTGTCAGGCTGTATAAGTTAGTCATGAACAAAACATTTACACATTAGTTGTAACATCATGCATGGATATTCCAATTAGCCCAGAACAATAAAATTGCATAGCATACATAATACAGGCATAATTGGAATAACAGTCAGTATTGTAACAGCATGCCAGTAACAGTTAAGGCAAAAGGCCAACAACAGTGGAATTTCAACAAGGTATGCTAGTATGCAATCATTGTAATATATAACAAATAATACAACACAAGGCCCAACATTAGTTTTTGAGAACAACATATGTGGGAATGAAACCATACCCATAGTATAAGAATAAATATTTGTGATGCAGATAAGGGGTGGGGGGAGAGAATACATGCCATTACCAACTGTATAGGGTATATTTTCACAGCAGTACTGCTCAGTGCTCTACAGTTCTGCCCTTACTTTACATCTACATGTGCCCTATAGCTTCTGTAGCATGTATATACCTCTCAAGCTGTCCACGTGGAATGGTATGGGCCAAGCTAAAATAACTATAGATATATAACTGCAGGGGACTATTACATGTCAGCGGAATATATATGACTAACAAGGTGTAGCCTGATGTTGTGTGAGTGTGCTACTGGCATACTTCAACTGGACTTAATATCTGTATCCAAGGTTATTGGCAACAGTGATCACTAACAGTGTATCATGCACAGTGCAGGGAGTTTATACCTATCCTGTTGTCATTCGTAAGCATGGGGTTAGACTATCAGCATACATTCACAGATGCACCAGGCATACAGCCGTATCAACAGTAGAACATTTTAGTTGTCTTATTCAATTGGAATAGTAGTGTACTTCATGGCATTTTATTTAATGGAGCCTTATCACATGGATGACCAATGCTGTTTACACACTAGTACATCTGGACACATACATTAGTATACCTTTCATACAGCTACTACAGACATTTCTTTACCTGTAAGTCTTGTGCAGAGAATATCTGTTAACAGTACATGACTATTTCTATAAATAGTCAGTACTACTTTTCTGTTACTATAAATAAATTTTACCACCGGTCCCTGAATTCAAACCCTGGTCTGTGTGTAGAAAAAAATAACAACATATGTAATGCTTATAGGTTCATAGGTAGGTATTAGGCCATCTGCCCGAAGGCATTTATAAGCCTAGCTGGAATGTATTGGCTTTCGCAGCCACCTAAGATTAGTTCCCTGTGCCTCTGTCCAGCAGAGCCATTGAAGTGATTCCTGGGGTAAACTTTCTGTTTCCCATCCACTCGTCAATGTTTTTCTTGAAGAGGGTTAGTGAAGAGCTCTGCCTAATGTAGATAGGAATCTTGTTCCAGAGCACGGGAAGTCTCTGGGACAGGAACCTATCCCTCCAGCATGTCCTATTTATTGTTGTGGTGAGGTTTAGATCCCTGGAGCTTGTGGCTCGAGGGGATATGGTTTTCTTTAGGTGGAGCATGTTCATCAATTCTGCGTTGAACATGGCCTTGTATGTCAGGCAGAGATCACCACTGAGTAGGCGGTATGCAACCGAGTACAGCTGGAGTTTCCTCAGTCGAGCTGCATATGGCATCTGCTTGAAACCAGTGATCCTCTTGGTGAGGAACTTCTGTGGTCTTTCCAGTTGTTGCAGGTGTCTTGTAAGGTACATCCCAAATGGGGCATTGTACTCTATGATGGTTCTGATGAGTGATGTGTAGAGGGGCCCAATGACCTCTTTTGATCTGGATGCAAACCCTTTTGTGATTAGGTGGGCCACATAGAAGGATTTTCTAACCATTTTGGCAATGTGATTATCGAAGGAGACGTTTCTATCTACTTGGGTCCCCAGATCCCTTATTTCATCTTCTGTATTTAAGGGACTACCACCTATGTGTTAGTTTGTGGGTACTTTGTTTTTTTCCAAAGGGGATGACTATGCACTTTTTGGCATTTAGCTTGAGGCCATGGTTTTGACACTAGGTATCTGTCTCAGTGAGACCCTTTTGGAGGATGTCTGTATCAGCCAGAGAGTCAATTATAGCCCCTAGTTTGCAGTCATCTGTGAACTTGGTCAGCCATAGTCCTCCTGTGCTTGCCTGTATCTCTGAGAAGCATATGCCGAACAGGAGGGGTCCTAGGACCGAGCCTTGGGGAACGCCACTTGTAACAGGTTTAGAGTCAGACCTAGCTCCTGCAACTCTTACCATGTGGGTTCTGTCCGTGTGCCAGTTGGCAACCCATCTCGTGATGTAGGGGTTTATGTTCAGGCTGGTGAGTTTGTCTATAATACCTGAGTGGGGAATGGTGTTGAAGGTCTTTGAGAGGTCTAGGTAGGCTGTGTGGACCACCTTTCCCTCATCTACGGCCTTGGTAACTGTCTCAAAGAAGTCCACCAGGTTTAGGAGGCATGATCTGCCCTTAACAAAGCCAAACTGGGTAGGATCCAGTGTTTGGATGTTTCCAATGTCTCTGTTAATGAGATCCATGATGATGCGCTCCATAACTTTGCAGACCAAGCTAGTCAGGTTTATAGGGTGATAGTTCCCCAGGTCTGTTGTGGCTCCACCTTTGTGGAGCGGAATAACCGTTGTTGTGCGCCACTCTGTGGACATGTAGCCTGTGGAGAGGCTGAGTTTAAACAGTGTGTTTAGGTGAGGGGTTAATTCATCTTTGAGTATGTGTAGGATGCAGCCTGGGACACCGTCCAGTCCCATTGATGCTGTGTTTTTGGCTTTGGAGAGGGCAGTTTTAACCTGAGCATCTGTGATTTCAGGGGCACTACATTCTTCTCGTATAGTTATGAGTCATTTTGGGGGTGAGAGGGGGGTGAAGTTTGCACTGAACCTGTCTGCCAGGATGTTGGCTATATCGGTCGGTTCAGTGTATTTTGTGCCATTCTGCACTAACTCTGAGCAGATCTGAAAATTGCCACTTAGATACTTGACATAGCTAAAGAATGCCTTGTGGTTATCTTTGGAGTCCATGGCAACTTTTCTTTCGAAGCTAGCCTTGGATGATTTTATGAGGGAATGTAGTTTCTTGCTGATACTGATCAGGGATGTCTTCCCTTCTTGGGATTTTACTCTGTTCTGTACTAGTTTCCTCCTTCTATTGTATAGCTTGTTAATGGCAGGGGTCCACCAGACTGGTTTCCTTTTCTTGGAGGAGTGAGTCTTGGTTTTGTTTGGGATAGCACGATCCATGTATTCTTGTAGGTGCCTGTAGAATGCATTAGTAAAGGATTTTACAGCTTGGACAGTGTTATCATTTAGCATGGGGGATTTGAAACTTCCCACCTTGGTATTAAGTAATGTGAAGTTTGCTTTTAAAAAGTTTTTCATGGTGGTTTCTTCGACCGGGGGTGGTGGTGATGGAATGTGGATATCTAGAGTGATGAGTTTACGGTCAGATCTAACCAGTGAGGGGTTTACCTCCAGTGTGGAACACTGGTTGCCCATGTTGGTGATGACCTGGTCCAATATGTTGTCACCTCTAGTGGGGGTGTTGACCAGTTGATCCAGGGTGTTTGAGTTTATAAATTCTAGGAAATGTTGGGCAAGGGAGTTTGTACTTGAGTAGTTCCCCCCAGTTAATGTTTGGGTAATTGAAATCACCCAATATTAGGGTGTTTGGTAGAACCTTTATGTTTCCCAGTGTTTCCAGGAATGCATAGGGGGGGGGTCCTGGGACATGGAGGGTGGTCTGTACCAAGCTATAATTTGAATAGCAGTTTTGCCCATTGTTAGTTGCACGTGGATGATCTCTGAAGCATTGTGCTGTGCCACTAACCTGGAGGTGTGGGTATCCTTGATGAATATGGATACACCCCCACCTTTTGTATTTCGGTCCGGGTTTTGTGACCAAAATGATGGTATGAGATGTAGCCTAATAGTGTGGGGTGCTCTCTGGAGTCTTAAACCAGGTTTCTGGTTCTGCACATATATTGATTTTCTCCATACTGAGGAGTGCCTCGAGTGCATGCATTTTGAGGTTTAGACTTCTGGCATTGAGCAGCATTACCCTCAGTTTTTTGTTACTTGTGCTATTTACAGTGGTGGGTTTGTCTTTTGAGCCTTGCCTAAAAAAGGCACTATGGGGGTGGCAAGAGCCTTGGCCAGTATTCGAAAGCCTAAGGGTGACAGGTGCAAGCCATCTCTAGCAAAGCAACGTGGCTTGTTGAGCATGTCATCCCAGGCTGACAGACACTGGATCCCCTTTGAATGACATGAGAAGCTTAGCCAATTGTTGAAATTGATAATTATTTCTCTATACCATGGTATCATTCTTGGTGAGGGCAGGATGCTACTCAGGGTCAGGGTCAAACCGGCCTGGGCTATGTGATCAGAGAGCTCCTCCATGTCTCTTTTCATGTAGTCCAGGGAGGTATGGCTTAGGTCATTCATACCAACATGGAAAATGACAAAGTCATATTTGTTCTTGTTCTGGAGTGACCTGAGTGCTTGTGTTATGTGGCGGATCCTGGAACCCGACAGGCAACTAACAGTAACCTTCTCCTTGTTCAGCCTTGTGAGTGGGACGTCAGTGTGCCTGACTATAGAGTCACCGATTACTAGCATGTTGGGTATGTTATTTTGCCTTAAGGGCTGTGATTGTGTGGCACACTGGTTTTGTGAAGTATGTGTTTCATGGTTTGTGTTGGGGGGTGGAGGTTGCTTGGATGTCTGCTTTGGAGGTCTCCATTGCTTTTGAAGATATTTATTTAGAGCCTCCGAGTATGTTTTTGTGTATTTATATGTGTTTTTTTTCCAGTGCTGGTTTCACAGGTCTATGTGAGAATGGTGGTGTGATGCAAATAATTCCCTTCTCCTCTTGACTGCCTGTTCCAGTCTTGGGTTGAGAGAGCTTAGCCTCCAATTTGGCTGTATAATTGCATCTCTTGCATGTATTAGTGTTTGGTAGAAGGAGGAGAGGGTTGTCTGTGTACATGAGGCAGTTGTGGGAAAACAAGTATATATATTTTTTTTGTTTTGTTTTGTTTTCAGAAAATAAAGCAGATATAATTAAAAAAAACTTTAAATGCACAGAAATGGCTATCACACTTGAGTGTGTAGCCTACAACAGCTAAACAGGTAATTTAAACACAAAAATGACTTTGTTAAATTGCAGGCAGTAAAATAAGTACAATATGTAGCTGAAACAAGCTTTTTAAATCACAGAAACTCTAGAAAATTGGTGTTTTAGGTGGAATTAGCTAAAGGCAGCAAGAAAATGCAGAAAAAATGATACTTAATCCCTCCAAAGTCTCTCTTTTGTCTCTCTGCTGCTGTAGAACTCTGCAGGGCACCAGGCAAAAGCTTGCTGAGCTGTATACTAGCACAAAAACCTTGCAAATGCAGGTTTTATAGCAGGAAAATGAAGGAGATAGAAATTAGTCCAAAATGGCCAAAAAACTACTAATTTCTGGGCTGAAACTACTCCTCCAGGGACAGATAGGCTGTTCAAAGCTCCCTCTCTCACAGTGAACCGAGAAACTTCCTTCTATCCAAGTAAGGTACGGGCAAACACAGAAACTTGTAACACAGCTCTGAATTCAGCACTAACCTGAAAACTGGACTAAACTAGCTTAGAAAGGCAGGAAAACAAGTATATATATATATATTTTTTTTTTCAGAAAATAAAACAGATATAATCAAAAAAACACTTTAAATGCACAGAAATGGCTATCACACTTGAGTGTGCAGCCTACAACAGTTAGGTAATTTAAACACAAAAACGACTTTGTTAAAGTGCAGGCAGTAAAATAAGTACAATATGTAGCTGAAACAAGCTTTTTAAATCACAGAAACTCTAGAAAATTGGCGTTTTAGGTGGAATTAGCTAAAGGCAGCAATAAAATGCAGAAAAATGATACTTAATAACTCCAAAGTCTCTCTTTTGTCTCTCTGCTGCTGTAGAACTCTGCAAGCTCCTGCCTGGTGCCCTGCAGAGTTCTACAGCTACTACTGTGTCATACATGTCTGCATCAGCATACCTACTGTCAGGAATGCATATAGCTGAAATGCATAGGTTAGCAGAAGACAATCCTGAGGGAAACACACTATAGTACTTTACACATTACTATTCAAAGTTCACATGTTAGTGCAGAACATACAGTATACCATATTGCATTCTATCTTGTAGTACAGCTCCACATCTACACTTTGGCAAACCAGTTCTTTAGCAGCCAAACTTCAGTCACTTCATGGTGTTATATCCATATTTGCTTTGTAGCACCTGTAAAACTGGATTTCATCAACAACAGAATAGAATACACACAACTGGCAAAGCAAAGCTTTACTGAGAGTGATATGACACAGTCATTGGTATACATTTGACAAACTGTATTGATCTCCAGTTTAAAAAATGCATGCATTGAAGGTTTGCTGTTATTATAGAACCTATGCAATAATAACTTTATTTCCTTTACAATTTTGACTGCAACTGTACTGTATTTCCTTTAGATTATGAATGAATGTCATTTATTCTCTTCACAGTTAGAATGCCAGTGTACTTTATTACCAGATCATTACTATTAATATTGTATGCATATGTCATTCCTACACATTATTATTGTGTTTGCAGTAAAGTCAGAACAGAATATACCTACTGGCAGTTACTACTGTACTCTTTCTTATTTATATTACTATATATTGGAAGATATATCTGTACTCACCACACTCTCAACGTATCCTTGATAGGAGCCCTGCTTGGGCCCCCAAGTTGCGAACCCACTCCTCTGTAGCAGTGGGAAGGGAAACACACCATTATGTGTACCTGTCTATCAGATATTCATGCTTGAATTTGGTAAAGCAATGGTTCCTATACTTACAAACTTCTGGGACATTCTGGTCCTGAGCATCATGGATGCATTGGGCAAAGAGCACCCCCTTACTCCTCTTTAGATTATCATAATGATGACGCACCTGCTCACCAATGTGTGGGATTCCAGTAGCATTGGTGAGGTCATGAGAAAGATGGTCCCAAGCCTGTGACTTGTATTCAGAGCCCTGGTACTGGCCCTGGCCCTGCAGCAATCTATCATCATGGCCTTTCACAAGGAGCCCAACCATAACCCTGGACTCCAACATGCCCCAGCACTATGCCTGAAAACATGCTCCCTCTCCAACTACAGCCATAGCTCCTGCAGTGATAAAACTCCAATAGGTTCTGTCTGTATTACTGCCTCTGCAGCTTAAATAAGGCTATTTTCCCATCCTTTACCACCATTAGACTATTTTCAAAAATGCTACACACTGCTTAGCTGTGTGCAAACCCACTAAGCTTAGTTGAGCAGTGCATAAACTGGCAAATACTTAGCAATGCTTAGCAGTATGCAAACCCGCTTAGCTCAGCTGAGGACTGCTTAAACTGGGACTGCTAAGCAGGGCCCAAACCAGCTAAGCAGAGCTGTGCATTGTTAAGTACTGCTAAAACAGGTCCTGTTTGAGCATTGCTTAGCTTTGCTTAGCAGTGCTGAGCTACAGGTAAACTGCAGTTTTTAAAAATACAAATTAATTATAAGTATTTGGTCATTAATGAGAATGTGTTATTATATGTATCTGTTTTACTTTATATCCCATAAACATATGCATTTCACTAAAATATCTAGTAGTGTAACCATACCTCTCAACTGTACAGATTTTTTGCAGAATGTCCAGATTTTTGCCTCATATTTTTGGTCCATTTTTCATAAAATTGTGGTTTTCTGGAAAATTAGTGTCAAATCATTAAAGATTGAAGTTAGAAAACAATGACAGAAATTTGAGTTTCAGACCTCTTACCCTTCAGAAAATTCATGCTAATGCAAAACCTTTTATTCTATCAACTTTCTAAGTTTGCAAGAGCAATGTTTAAAAACTGTCCTTATTTTTGGACCTTTGTCCCACTTTTATTTATGACTTTGTCCAGATTTCTTGCTCCAAGAGGTTGAGAGGTATGTGTAACTTTAATGTATTGGACACGTGTGTAACTGGAACTTTTATACTCGGGTCTCCACTAAATATGGGCTTCTAGTCAAGCTGGACTAACCCGGTTAACAAATGTTGATGCATACATAAAAAATAAATAAATAAATAAACATTTAAAACATTTCCCTATCGCATGTAAAAAGCTGAACGGCCGGTATTCAAACCGTGCACCCACCGCACATGAAGCTGTCACTCTAACTATTCAGCTACCAAGGATAAGGTGATCAGAGCTATACTGTTCTATATAACTCTAAGTTATGTTTAAGCACTGCTGAGCACGGCACTATGCCACACAAACCCACTACTCAGGTATGCTTAAACTTGCCCATTTCTATTAAAATTAAAAGCATTCAGTTTCTTTTTTTAGATGTCTGGCACATGATTATTGCTATGTGCCTCAATGTGCAAATATAAAATAAAATAAATAAAAAAGGGACAATCCCATTTTCACATGTAATTTCAATGCCGTACAGCACTCTGACAGTACAGGAGATATGTTACAGACAATGTAACACACCCCCTCTGTGAAATTAATAAAAAAAATATTCATAATATCTGAGGACACTTTACTTTAATCTTTTAGTGCTGTATGGCACTTTGACAGTGCAGGGTGTGTTACAGACACTGTAACACATCTTCTTTGTGAAATTAATAACAAAAAGTATAAAGTGCCTGAGGATATTTTACTTTAATCTTTTAGTGCCGTACAGTACTTTGACAATGCAGGGGGTGTGTTATGGACACTGCAACACACACCCTCATTGATATTAATGAAAAAAATATAAATAAGTGTCCAAGGACACTTTACTTTAATCTTTTAGTGCCGTACAGCACTTTGACAGTGTGTGGTGGTGGTGGTGGTGCGGGGGTGATACGGACACTGTAACACCCCCTCTGTGAAACACATAAAAAAAAAAAAAATAACTGTCTGAGGACGCTTTACTTTAATCTTTTAGTGCCATACAGCACTTTGACAGTGCAGGGGGTATGTTATGGACAGTGTAACACACACCCTCATTGAAATAGATTTAAAAATATATAAATAAGTGTCTAAGGACACTTTATTTTAATCTTTTAGTGTTGTACGGCACTTTGACAGTGCAGGGGTGTGTTACACATCTCCGAGCATTGTAACGCACCCCCTACACTGATTCAATAACCGTGTACACGGCTCTCCCTCAGTAGTGTGCCTTCATTAAATGCAAGGTGCTCTGCCAAGGCGGAGCTGCAGTCATGGCCACGGTAACTCCATGTAGGACTTGCACTATTCCTACATGGAGTTTATTAAATCTGGGGGCTTGCCTTCCATAGATGTGCTAGTATGATTTCTTTTGGTTTATACATTGCAAACCTTACCAGGACTTGTCTTGAGTTTCCATGATTGCCCTGGTGTGAAGCAGTGCTTGGTGTTGTTTCAATTTTAATCAAGTCCATGGTATTTTGGTCCATTTCTCTAGTAGATGGGAAATAATTTGTTTCCAATTTCTGCTGAGTGATTGCATGGGGTCTGATGGTTGGCAGCTAGCAGTGATGAAAAGTTTTGTTTTATTTTTGAAGATTGTATGGGGAAGGTATTTGTAAGCTCCTGTGTTAACCACAATGTTCTTTCTGCAAGAAAAATCAGGTACATTTCTATTTTCTTTGTTTCTTTTTTTGTTTTTGTTTCTTTGACTTTTCTTGTAGAAAGAATGTAGCAAGTAATTTAGTAGCTAATGAATAACTTTACAATGTATAAGCTGATTGTATAAGCCAAAAGGGAAGTTCAGCTGCTCAGTGATACCTTAGCGGCCGGGCATTTCCTGTTGGTATATGTTCAACTTACAATGGGCACGCTGGTTGTGCTGACCAATCAGTGTACTCATTTTGGAATATTAAAAACCTTCCATTGTATAATGTTTATTGTCCAAGTCTTCTGCCAACTAGATGACATATATGCAACAGTAACCCTTTTTCTCATTTTTTCACACTGAAAAACAGACCACTGTGTTATAACAATCCTTTTTATATTTTAAGTCAATCATTTCTTTGAATATTCTTCCATTTTAATTTGCATATAAGCTTATGGTATGCAAACACTTGTGAAATGCTCTTATCCAGTAAATAATGTGAAAATGTCCTGTACACACAGTAACAAATCATGTCCAGTATGCATCAGTGCATTTATGGTCATTTCTAAATCACCACAGATATGCACAACTCCTGCTTTTCCTTTTTTTATTATAGGTACAGAGGTGCTATATCTCATCAATAACCGACAATATGGTGTGGTATATTGAAGATTTACCCATGGTCAGTGTGGTTTAATCATGAGGGCAAAGCCCATGTGATTAAATAAAGCCAACCGTGGGTAAATTTCAATATACCACAACTGCGGAGTCAGTTATTGCTATTATACAATGACATTATTTAAGAAAAAAAATACTTACTTTTCTTAAATAATTGCTGGGTATCCTGCTGCCTTGTTTTGATGTACTGCACATGCTTATGGGACTTGCATTCCCACGCATACCCAGTACATCAATACTTTGAAAAGGAAGCAACGGAGAAAGAAATTTGCCATTGCTCCATTTTTGTTTTGTTTTGTTTTTTTATTAAAAAAAAGTTTCGGCTACATTAGGGGTAGGAGTGAGAGACAGAATAGAGGAAATGCAAAGAAAATTAGGTACATGTCTTTAGTTTTAAATAACGTACCTGATTTTCTTTGTCTTTCCTCCATACTGCCTTTCTGGTATGTCCGGTGTCCAGACTCTGGATTTTTTTTTTTTATTTTTTGTCAAAAAAAAAATAAAAGTTATGGACTATACAAACGAAAAGAAGTCCGGGTGACCGGACCTTTTTCCACTGGTATATTGTTGGGCTGGCCAATCAGCATGGTCGTTTTCAAATATTAATGGCCAGTCGTATAATTCTATTTAAATAATAAGCCTTTCTTTTCCAGCCACTGCAACACTTGGCTTACCTTCAGCAGTGCTTTGTGAAACTTCAATTTTAATTTTTGGCATGTTACTCAAATTCAGTATTAATCTTCACATATTACAAAGAACCCATGCTTCTGCAGAAAATTTGTCTGCATCTGCCATCAGTTGTGATAGTTTTATCTATTTAATTATCTATCTATCTATCTATCTATCTATCTATCTATCTATCTATCTATCTATCTATCTATTTTTTTGCTTGTTTGTTTATTTTTGTCTGTGACCTAGTTATTGGCATTTAATGTTGACTCATATAAGCTGATATTCATAGTCGATATGCAAATGTGTAAAGGTAGTGCTGTTTACACATATGCATAGCTATGGAGTGATTCATAGAGTCAATTCGTGCTAATGTGCGATGGCTGTGATTAAACTTAAGCAAATTAACTAATAATGAGATGGTAATGAAAAATGATGTATGCTAGTCAGCCCTTCTGCCAACTGTTTGAAATTCATAGTCATATTTTGATGCATTTCCACTCCGTGCACAGATTCATTTTATAAGGCAGAATCATGGCTTTTCTATCTACTTTGTGATCAGAAAAGACGCTTTCTCTTGGTGCCATCTCTGCTATATCCTGGTATTAGCTGGTTGTCTTGGCCAAGCCAAATCTGCTTGCATCCTGCTGGACTCCCCACCAAAAAGGCAGATAATATAGACAAAGAATAACTCATCATAATTTTGATAATCAGGAAATCTTTGAGAGGTTTAGATTGGACAGGGATATTGTCAGGATCTTAGTGAGCATCTATGGCCATCACATGGGTACTGGGGAGATAAGTGGACTTCTTATTCTGATGGATACAAAGCATGTATAGCCCTCACAGTACTTAACATGGGTACCTTCCAGAGGCAGACATGGATGGGTTGGACATTTCTTAGACTTCTTCCTCAAGGACACTTCATTAGTTCCTGGATGCACTCTTGGCATGTGCGAATCATTACATCTATTTCTCAGCATCACCTCAGGACTGAGTCCAGACTTTGGGTGCTTTTCACACTCATTTCTCCATGTAAATATGCTACACTGGTCAAACCAATGTTCTTGAGCAGATGTCTGTTGATGATGCAGATGTGGGTAATAGCCAGTGACCACACCAACTCTGACTATCCCAGTGCCATCATCATCTGTTTCATAGCCATCTCCCCAAATATAGACAAGGTACTCCTTGTCAGGTTTTGGAGGGATAAGTATTTGAGCTCCCATCCCCCGCCAAGTAGTGTTATGGGCAACTGCATTCTGTCTTACCTTTGATCTTGTATATCCTACCTTATAAATGGTCCTCTTCTTGCACTGTATTAATATGTGGTTCCTTCCACCAACAGTAATCATATCTATAACCACTTGTTTCAAGGTTTTTGCCCATTCAGCTTATTTTCACCAATCCTTTTCCAAAAAGGCATTCCCTTATATTCTAAGGGTAGCCATGAGGATGCATTTCTCCTCATGGCTAAAATTGTCATTCCTCTGTCTGGATCCCTCTTTCTAAAATATTCATTTACCTAAAAGAGTGTGAAAACCTAATATAACAAAGTCTCATTCAGTCATCAGCCAAACAACACATTAATGCATGTATGCCAGTTTTCACCGCAAATAAATCAAAGATATGAGTACAAGCATATTTTTGGTGATACAACATCTATATTCAACCTTTACAGCACCATCCACAAATGTATAATAGTATTACCAGCATGTATGTTGTTGCTAGTATAGTCGTATCCTTCCCTTACCATTTTTCTGTATTTAGAGTGCCATTTTTCATTCAAGACTGACAGTAGCAAATCCCACATACAGTTGCAGATACCCTGACAATGCAGTGCACTGGTGAAAATAAAGAACATCAGACTTCACTAACTTCATACTACCTGCTTTTATCCTGTGTTGCATAATCTATAAATGCCAAAAAACTAGTATTCCAAACGTTTATCTTTCACATTGCCATTAGTAGTACTTACAGATACAATTCCAGTGCAGCTGTCATGCATTTCTAGGTATAAATGACACTCGTGTCATAAGTATTAGCTAAAATCATCCGCATTTGACATTCAGGTAAATGAGAGACACAATTCTCCTTGTAATTATCCATCCATCCATCCATCCATCCATCCATCCATCCATCCATCCATCCATCCATCCAAAACCCCTTTACCCATTTTTGCACATGATATTGTGGTATCACTTCAACAGTGACAATCATCTAAACAGAAGATGACTAGCCCTGCAGCATTTTTTCTTCCATACAACACATTCACATGCACAATCATACCTATGGCCAATTTACATTGTCCAGTCCACCAACTGCATGTCTGTGAAATGTGGGAGGAAACCAGAGCACGCAGCAGAAACCCATGCAAACAGAGAGAGAGGGACAAGCAGATTCCGCACAGAGGGCACCCCAGCTTGCTGTGAGCTGACAATGCTATCCACTGCTCTACTGTGCCGCTCAACTTGTCTTGTAATCACTATACTATAAAAACAGCATGAATTTGCTTTGCATCAATTTCTCACATTATTTTTATATTGCTTGTAAAATTTTGTACTTTTCTAAAATGCTTGCCAACTCTTTCAAGTGACTGCAACTAAATATGATGTCCTTAAAGTTATTCACATAAATTCAGGTTCACTTACACATTTTGTACGCAAATCAGACTAAAGTATGCTCATCTCTATGAACTGCATTAATGCATGAGTGCCTGTGTCAACAGATCTACCTATCTAGGCCTTGTGTAACTTTGGATGCATTGTGCTAGCCAGTGTTTAACAAAGCTGGCCTCTTGAACTCATCAACTAACCTAATATGTCTCAAATATCAGAATAAATAAACAAACAAAAGGAAAGCTGCACCAGGTAAAGACATGCCTGGTCAGAAAACATCCAACAAAACTCCAAAATTACCAGCTCAAATCACAAGAAAAACTTTTATTAACAAACTTTTGCAACAGTTCCTCATGTTAACCTGATGAAGTATTGTTACAAAAGCTTGTTGATAAAAATATCTCAAATGTTCCTATGTATAGAAAAGAGAAAATGGAGTCAGCAACAGTTACGTTTGTATAGTTGTGATGCATGATCTAGGCCCATCCTGCTTACTGTGATACACTTCATCTCCTCAAAACACTCAGCAGTTTATATTATAGGATAAAGACATCAACAAGAAAAATTATTTATAAAGTAAAACAAAAAAAGGAGGGGGGATTTACTAATGCAACACAGAAAAAGACAAACTTAAAGTAATGATCAGAGCATGACCTTCAGCTTTACTGTTCAAATAAAGATAGCAACATTGTACCACAGAAGCAGAAATGTATACTTGTTACTTAAAAGCTAAAGATTTCATAACTGACTTTTATTTTCAATGGTAAGGAAATGTAAAACTATTAATTTACAAATATATTATCTATCTATATATATATATATATATATATATATATATATATATATATATATATCATCATGATCATCTTCTTTCGGCTTTTCCTGGTTAGGGGTCGCCACAGCAGATCACCTGTCTGCTCATGATTGGCAGTGGAGTTTTATGGTGTTGAGTTGCCAGCCTGGCACAGAAAGCACACAAATGCACACACTCATGTCTAGGGCCAATTTAGAGTATCCAATCCAGCTACAGCATGTCTTTGGGAGGAAACCGGAGCACCCAGAGGAAACCCACGCAACCACAGGGAGGACATGCAGACTCCACACAGAAGGCACCCCAGCCAAGTATTGAAATGGAGTACCTCACCCTGTGAGGCAGCAACACTAACCACTGCATCACCGCAGCCGCCTATATATATATATATATATATATATATATATATATATATATATATATACTATATATAGATGTATCTCTCCTATAGTCATCCATCTCTACAAAGGAGGAGCAACTACAGACCCTGGGAACTATCACACCATTAGCCTGACAAGTCTGATATGCAACGCTATGGAATGCATCATCATGGACCTAATAAACAGGATATAGGGACTCTCCACACTCTGCATCCCACACAGTTTGGTTTTGTGAAGGGTAGATCATGCCTGCTGAACTTGGTCGACTTCTATGAGTCAGTCATCAGAGCTCTGGATGAAGGCAAGGTGGTTCATACCTTGATCTGGCCAAGGCCTTTGATACCATTCCCCACTCAGGAATCATAGAAAAACTCACTAAGCAAGACATCAACCTCTATATCACTAGTTGGGTTGAAAACTGGTTCACTGAGAGAACCCTCAGTGTGAAAGTAGCTGACTCCAAGTCAGATTGCTAATCAGTCATGAGTGGAGACCCACAGGGATCAGTCCTAGGTCCTTTCCTGTTTGGTATCTACTTCTCAGAAGTCCAGTTCAACATGAAGGGACTCTGGCTGACAAAGATCGCAGGCAATTGCAAGTCAGGAGCCATTATTAACTCCCAAAGTGATGTTGACATCCTACAGAAAGGCCTCACTGAGACCAATGACTGGTGTAAGAACCACTGGCCCTCTTCAAGAGAAGTCTTGATGAGTGGATGGGAAATAGAAAATTCATCCTGGGGATCACTCCAGTGGCTCTAGTCGACAGAGGGACTGGAAACTAAGGTTGGGTGGCATGATACCAGGGTAATCCTATGGGCCAGGCTTGTAAAGGCTCCAGGGCCATTAGTCTAGTACACATCTATGAACCTTTAGATATATAGATATTTATGTATATATAGCCTCTTCTCTTTTTAACTCCTTTTCCCTATTCTACTCTTTACTTCCTTGTACTTGCCTAATATACCTTTATACCTCCCTCTCCCCTCACTTTCATAGCATATACATTCATATATATTTTTATTTAAAAAAAATTGATTGAATGGTTTATCTATTTGTATATACTTCATGTGTGATATTCTCTAGACGTGTCAATTGTTATTTAACCTACTCTATATAAAAATATTCTCTGTTGATTATCTTATTATGTTTCATGGTGGTTTTAATTTTTTACTCTTATTTTTATTTTTGATTTGATTTTGATTATAAAAATATGTAATACTTCTGGAGCTTTTCTCCTTATGTCTCCACTGAAAATGGGCCCCTGGCTCAGTTGCACTAACCTGGTTAACAAATGTCAATAAAAAAAAAAATAATAATAATATCTATATATATATATATATATATATATATATATATATATATATACACACACACACACACACACACACACACACACACACACACACACACACACACACACATACATGAGAAAGCTGCTTGGTCTAAAGCCTCTACTTCACAGCTGGGTTTGGTTATAGTGATGTCAAACCCCAGAAAGTGTGGTGCCAAACCTGAGAAGCACAGTCCTGCGTTTAATGTTCTTCATTCCTGGTACTGGCACTTCAAAGGAAGACACAAGACTGAGTTTAAAGCTGGTCTCACAAGGAGAACAAAATCACAATCTAACTCTTAAAGGAGTCATACCAAGACAAAACAGAAACATTAACAGGGAATAGAAAACATCAATATCTGGCAAGAGTTGGGTAAGCACCTATCATAGCTGATAGGGATCATCCTCTCTACACTACAATGCCACCCTAATTACAAAGACTTGCAGAGGCATACATATTACTAGCTGGCTATGTAGGTAGACCAGGAGACACGAAGAAGGCCAAGATTTCATAAGTACATTATATTTTTTTAATCTTATGAAAGATGGGTTTAAAAACATGCTAGATAAATATTGTATAAAATAAAATGCAGGTAAATGCAAGAATAAATATATGTTTAAGTTCAAATATGTATCTATAAATCTAAAGGTATGAGTAAGCATAAACATATCTGCAAACAGAAGGCATCTGCATACAAATATGGCATGCTTATGTGCAGACATGGTTTTGTGTACAAATACATATTTATATATATATATATATATATATATATATATATATATATATATATATACATATATGTGTGCGAGTAAAAATATATATAAGTATAATTACATAAAAGTGGACAATGCAAATATAAAAGTGCAAATGTGCAGAGATACACACATACACACACACACACACACACACACATATATATATATATATATATATATATATATATATATATATATATATATGTATATATATATATATATATATATATATATATATATATATATATATATATATATATATATATATATATATATATATAAACACACACACACATTTATCCATGTGTGTGTATTTGTTCACAAACTGAAAGGAACATATTTGCATTGTCACATAATTTCATAAACTGTAGGTATTAGCTTCTTAATTACAGTCCAACAATTTTGGAAAATGATTTGGTTTGTGTAGGACACAAACTATTTATTAATATGATGATTGTATAAGGTAGTGAGTTCTTCCAAAATATTAACTGCATGCACAAGATGGCTGAAATCAGTTAGCCACCAGCCCTAGGAAGAGTGGGGTATGGGTGGGGGTTAAAGTAACAAGTGAATGACCAACAGAGAGGATACTGAGAAATGCACTGTTTTCTTGTTTCCATATACATTTCTACTTAATCTCCTTATAGGCTTATATTTATTAAAGAGCAAATTATCAAAGCACACATTGTCATTAAATATTTCTAGTGTATCTATGTGTAACAGTAAATAGCTTTTGCTTCCTGCAAGTTGAAATGAAAGGATGTCATAACTTACTCTCAATTGTTATATTTATATGTGTGTGTATGCTGCTTGTGTATAGTTTGTCTCTTTGAGGGGAAGGTAAAAGTGTATTGCTTAGGGCAAATTTTCATGATATTACTTAAAAGTACAAGTATATTATGCATGGCATAATTCTATAAAAATTAAAAAATAAAGATTCTGTCCTCTAGTGCGTAATAAATTGTGTATAAAAAAATCAACTTACTCCTCTCAAAATATCAACACTCTCTAGCTTTCCAAACTTTTTCTGACCCTTGCAACCTAGAAAGGTCTTTTCCAAACTTGTCCTTGTTTGCTTGAACTTTCTAACAGAACACATCAAACAAGCCAAAAATCTTGTAACTTTCAAGAAGTTTTATTTGCTTGAAGAAAACAAACGTAGTTGCTTTAGAGATAATGCTGAAATGTTTTCCTTTGCCACTCCCTCCTGATGTTGGTTAATATATAATGGAAAATGTTCTTCTTTGCCATGCCCACCTATGTTTCACTACTAAATCCTCTATCTCCTTTCTGTCATCCAGATCCTCTACTTGTCACTACTTTTGTAACTTTTAGCTGAGACATACTTCTCCCTTTTTATCTTCATTTCTGGAACTTATATAAAGGAAACAATTTTTTAGTAAATTATTTACTGGTCTCTTTTATCTTATTATGTCTATCCACATTCTCTGACTATACATTGCACTATTTTCAGACAGGATATCCATATCCCCATGCACCATGCATTGTGCTATGTATGACATAAAACCTCACTTTTAAATATTCTCTTATTCAATATCTACAAAGTTGAAACTTGCATACAGTTGGCTGATGTTTGTTTTTTGATATCACTCTGGGACAAGTGGCCCTTATTTAGATTAACAGGGTAATAGAAGACTGAAATAATAAATTATTCTTCACCCACACACATAAACACACTCCCCCATACATACACAGTGGTCTAACTTTGATTTGTTTACCCATGGATCATCAAGAGAAAAGTTGCTGAGTACTGACTGTGACTTAGTGAAATTCCCAAATTGGAAAATGCAAAACTTGCCCCTCCCCATGGGTCCCAATGATAAACCCTATATTGGAAGTACAAGGAAGCAAAGTAATCTGAGAATGCTGAATTTGTCTCTTGCTGTACCCATGATGAAGTTTGTTCTAAAGCTTGTTTGGATTGAGACTATATATGTTTGCTTTTATGCACTGTCAATCAATGAATAATGATCCATTGTAATTACATATACACATATGCATATATGATTTGTATCCTTGTATTACTTATTGAATCAGATTTTAATGAATGCCACTGAACTGAATCCCAACAAATGAGTGCTCTTGTTTATTAAATTCACAACCACTGATACTAGATTACTGAATGCCTTCTAAATCTGCATTAGCAAAGAGTGACAATTTACCTGACAAAATTCACTTCCAAGAAAACAAAACATGTGAGACTGTCAAGTTATAAGTAATAGTAGGAATGAATTCCATTACACAGTAATCCTTCCTGTGAACAAAAATCTACTGTAACCCAGAAGGCGTATTGACAGGAGCAGGTATTCTAGAAAGGAAAGCTCCAAATATTTTTTATGTAGAAGAATGTGAAGTTGATGTTGATGATCATCAGGGGACTGTACTATGGAGAAATATTAACAGTTGAGTGCCTGTTGGTGTTGATTCCGAGTTGGATTCCCATTCAGGTGATGAGTGTGACTACAACCATGAAAAGGGATACATTTTTTTGTTACGGAATATCACTTTGGCACTAGGGAGGTTAAAAATGTAGTATTGAAAAACTGGGGCTTTTTTTCTAACATGCCTACTAGCCTGGACGTTTTTTTCCAAAAGTCTTAAATTTGGCTTTAGAAGGGTTGCAAATTTGAAAAATTATTTTGAAAGTTTTGGTGTTAAGGGGACCAGTACCAAAAAAGGTACCTTTACGTGTGGAATGTGCAACCAGTGTCCCTACATATCAAACTTAGTAGAATTAGGGATTTGAGAGATGAATGAAAAATTAGCTGCATCTGGTTACTTCACTTGTTACACAAAAGGGTGATTTATGTAGCTTACTGCACAGAGTGTTTACCTTATTATGTAGGGAAAACTGAAAGACTTCATGTAGTCCTTTATCCTGGTTGACTAGATAGCCAGAAATGCTGTTTTACAGGACATTCATCCTGACAAATCTCCAATGTGACTGTGATATATATATATATATATAGATATATATATAGATATATATATATATATATGTATATGGGGATTCACTTTATAATCTCAAAATACTGAAACATCGCATTACAGTATTTCGTGATCATAAAGTCGAATGTTGAGAATAGCGAAAGTGCATAACCACGAATCCGAATATGTTGAATTCTCGGTTATGGTTTAATGGTATGTAACGTAGAATGTGTTGTGTGGATGGTGTTCGGTTTAGTGTGTGGATTTAGGTGTAAGTTAAGGTAAGTGACTATTTTGTAAGGGTTTTGGGTAGGTGTGTGAGTGTATCTGAGTGTGTTTAGAAGTTGTATGGCTGGGTTAGGGTAGGCAGGCAAAAGTATGAGTGTTTAAATGTTGGATGTGGTGGTGTTTGTATATATGTGATGTGTGTGTGCGAGAGACTGTAGAATGTCTATTTGTGAGTTTGCTGTCTTTCACTGTTTGGTGTGATGTCGGAGTTAGAATGTATAAGTAGGGGGGTGTGGGGGCACAGCCCCCCTGCTTATTTGTAGTGTAGGTTTGTTAGTTTGCATTTTTATGTTTGTGTGTGGTTTTGTTTTTTTTTTTTTAGTGTGGGTAGTATGGTGTATGGTGTGTTTAACTTCGCGATTTTAACTTTCACAGTTTTGGGGTTTCGGTGTTCTGCAGATTCGACTCTATAGTCTCAATATACTGAAATTCAATGTTTCAGTATTTCGAGATTATAAAGTGAATCCACACACACGCACATATATATATATATATATATATATATATATATATATATATAGCGAATGAAAGGAACAATTCCATGTGATTGTCCTGAACAAAGGTACAAGGCAAGTGCCTACTTAATGTCCTCTTATCATTATAATCTTAGCATGTGAGCTCAGTCTCTTGTATTTCATCCACTTTTCATATCTTACACTAACACATGCCTTGCATTTGTGATAATCTGATGACAGGGCTAGGGTAATGATCCAATGGCATTGTGTCTGCCAGCCATGACTACTGTCTACAAATGAGTGGCCATAATGTCCAGCATTCCAGCATCCTATGATATGTGTCAGTAGCCTCTTCTGCTTTATATAGTTTTGCCTCCTTATAGCCACTGTCAGTATGGGTATACTTGTCACTGCATGCTACAGTTATCTGTTTCACTTGCACCTATTTCCCATCACATGTGTGCCATTGTAGCTGTGTATTACTGTTGTTCACATAGCCAAGTTTCTTTCTAGTCTTCATTCCTGATGACTACTATGTCTGCCCTGGGTATGGTTGGCTGTGCTGATATTTTAGAGGCTGCCATGATTTCTGTTTCTACCATCCTGCCTTCCAGCCAATCTTCTCTGCTTGTTGCTGACATTTCTTTCTGGCTGTTATATGTATGGCTCATTCCAAGGTCCACATGCTTGTAGATTGCTACCTCCTCATCATACTGCAGTACCTTTCTTCTATCTCTAGTGTGAATGATGAGAAGACTTCTAATTTGTCAAAAAGCATGCATCATCTTCTTTGTCAGCTGGTAATAGCCTCTGTGTAGATGTGACTTGATGCTGAAGCATTTTACTGCTGTGACTATTGGTTCATTTGATAGTACTGCTTTACATTGCAGTCACATAGCTGTTTAGTCACCCATGCATCTGATCTTATTTTGCACCATTCACACTGCAGTCATTTCAAACAAATAATGCCTGTTAGTTCAGTGTTGATCTACTGTTCTACTCCTTTTGCAATGGAGAATGGGAGTTCCCAGAACATTGAGTCCTATATTGATGCTGCCAGGCAGAGGAGGATAGTTTGGTCAAAAGCTATGACAAATTGTGTAGCAGTGCCCTGCACTTAAACTACCAATGCTTAAAATAGGGGTTGAAAACTGAGCATGTTATAGGTTCACCGGTTCAAAGATAAATACTAGGCTAGCTGCCTTTGTGGGCCATTTTAAGCCTAACCAGTTTCCTCTTTGGTGCTCAATAAAACATAATGAGAATCAATCATACCATACATACTTTTAAGGAGACCCATGCATGGGATAAAGCATTTAGAAGCTGCCTCTGTCCATTAGTGGTACAGAGGGCAGTCCTGGGTTAAATGTCCCATCCATAGATCTAAGCTGTGCTTAAATATGGACAGGGATGAGCTTTGTTTTATGTGGATGGGTATTCATACCTCTCAGTCTCTTAGAGCAAAAAGTCTAGACAAAGCCAAAAATAATGGGGGGGGGGGCAAAGCCACAAAAATAAGTACACATTTTAAATAGTGCTCTTATAAACTTAGAAATTTGCTAAATAAAAGGTCTAGTGATACCATGCATTTTCTGAAGGATATGGAGGCTGAAACTCGAAATGACTGTCATTATTTAGTGAATTCACTCCTCATTGATTCACCATAAAAATCCTGAAAATCGCAAATTTTATGAGGCACAGAACAAAAAGTATGAAGCAAAAATCTGGACATTCTGTGAAAATCTGAACAGTTGAGAGGGATGTGGATTTTCTGTTCCAGAACAGCAGCATTATCTCAGAGATATACCTCTCCCTCCAAAACATTCTCTTGATGTTGCAGAAGAGGTTTAGTTCCTAACCCAGAATTTCTGATGCCATTTGTCATACTAATGTGCAGTAAATCCATTAGTAATGAGTCAAAGGATGCCCTGTATGCCAGACAAAGGTCACCTCTTAGCAGTCTATAGGATACCGAGAACAGTGACAGATCCATTTAGGACATGTTGTTTAGGCCTTGTGCCCTTTTAGTAAAGTATTTCTGTGGTTGTTCCAATTGTTGCATGTGTCTGGACAGATAACTGTCAAAGGGGGCATTATATTCAATGACTGGCCTAATCAGGGCTGAGTAATGGGGGACAATTACATCCCTAGATCTAGATACTATCATTTTGCTTATAAGCTGTGCAATATAGAAGGACTTCCTTACAACAATGGACATATGTTGGTCAAAAGTTAGTCCATATTCCACACCTCTTAGCAGTCTATAGGATACCGAGAACAGTGACAGATCCATTTAGGACATGTTGTTTAGGCCTTATGCCCTTTTAGTAAAGTACTTCTGTGGTTGTTCCAATTGTTGCATGTGTCTGGACAGATAACTGTCAAAGGGGGCATTATATTCAATGACTAACCTAATCAGGGCTGAGTAAAGGGGGACAATTACATCCCTAGATCTAGATACAATAATTTTGCTTATAAGCTGTGCAATATAGAAGGGCTTCCTTACAACAATGGACACATGTTGGTCAAAAGTTAGTCCATATTCCACATAAGTTCCAAAATCCCAAACAACTGAGTTAACTCTTAGGGATGTTTTGTCAATGTGGTAGTTCACTGGGGAAGACGACTTCCAAAAGGATACAATAATGCAGTTTTTCGCATTTAGTTTCGGTCCATGACTTTGGCACCAATTTTTTATTTGAGACAAACCTGCAAAATGGCTAAGTCAGTTAGGGATTCATTGACTGCTCCTAGTTTGCGGTCATTTGTAAATTTAGCCAATCAGAGCACTTTGGTATTGGCTTTCACTTCTGAAAAGTAAATGCAAAACAGGAGATGTCCTAACAGAGTACCATGTGGGACTCAACTGGTGACCAGACTCTTTGTGGAGGTAACTTCCCCTATTTCAATTATCTGCATCATATCTTTGAGCCATTTTGCAATCTAGAGTGTAACATTGGGGTTTATTCCAGTTTGTTTAGCTTTTATACTATGCATGAATGGAAAATTGTGTTAAAAACTTTGGTCAGGTCAAGGAATGCGGAGTGTACCATTTTGCACTCATCCATTGCTTTAGTGACCTTTTCAAAAAAAATTCATCAGGTTGAGTACACATGACTTTCCCTTGATGAATCCAAACCGAGACAGCTCCAGTGTTTGCAGGTTTCCCTGTCTCCTGACTTATTAGTTCCATGATAAGTCTTTCCATATCTTTGCATATGAGGTTGGACATACTCATGGGCCTCTAGTTACCTGGGTCTGTGGAAGGTCCCCCCTTATGCAGGTGCATGACTGCTGCTGTTCTCCATTCATTTGATATAAAACCTGTATGGAGGCTAAGACCGAACAGTGTTCAAGAATATTGGAATATTATTAAGAGGAATTTCTGACAGATTAGTGGGAAAACAGGAAGTGATCTGCATCTGATAAGATGCAATCAGATGTGATTAGTCATTAGTCAAAGTTCATAAGACAGACTTAACCAAAAGTTGAAGGGTTAAGAAGAATGCCATTAATTTTGCATAGTTAGAGAGCACAGGTATTTAGCCATTTTTTCATTGTTTCTTTTTTTGCTATTTCAAAGAATTCAGGAATGATGAAATTCTTGGGCCTACAGTAGTAAAATGATTATGAATGGTGTCTTGGATGGGATCATGGCTGTGTCTTAAAAGGTGGTTATGGAAATTATTAAGTCAAAGACAACAAGATGGAGATGAGAAAACATGTATTCCTCATGGGTCAAAAGGGTAATGGTCTTTGACCAGCACAGATATAGAATGCACTGAAGAGTGGGTGGAAGGTCATGAAAGGTGGTAAGTACATCCCATTCATATTCTGAAATCAATAAGAACACACTCAACAATTAGGAATAGATTTAAGGATTTATGCTGAAGCAAGTTATTATTAAATTGAGGTTACTGGTTCAAAGACATGTTACGTCATTTCAGGACTGAAAAGAGAGCAAATGATTTAGTGGGACTTGTGGTATTCGTTCAAATGAAAATAAAACTGTAGTGCTAATGACATTCTTTGGCATAAAAAGATTATGCCAAGCAGGTGTGTGTGTGTGTGTGTGTGTGTGTGTGTGTGTGTGTGTGTGTGTGTGTGTGTGTGTGTTTCTATATGTGTTTGCTAATATGTGTGTGTCTGTCTGTGATTTTATGTAGGGTGGGGCATTTTTCAAGCTCAAATATTTTTGAAGGCTAATTTGTCCTGTTCTCTTCTATGCAGTTTCTTAATCAGCTTAGCTATTAGGATGTGAGTCTGTTGGAGTATTTACTGACCAAAGATTAGGATTTAGGGATGTATACTGACAGTTTAGTCAAAAGACATCATAGTAGCGTGGTAGAGCAACAGAAAAATGAGATGAATGCAGCTGCTTCTGTGCTTATCAATAAACAATTGAATACTGTGATATACAAGATATTTTGAGGTTTTTATTTCGGGGGAGGCAGTTCGGGGAGATGTCAAATATTCATTTGAAGGCAAATATGCTGATGGAGCTATGGAAAATCATGGAATAATGGCAACAGTGCCAGAATATTTGTTCTTGAATTGTACTTTATTTGCTCTGAAGGTATGCTTGAGGTACGATGGCAGTAAACACTTAAGAGTGAGGCAGTGAATGGGTGAATTAATGCTTGCAACTAAGATTATGACAATGTGGTTTGTTTATAAATGTATGATTGCCTATATTATAAGTGATAATTTAATAAAGGTGTTTCTTGTTTTAAAAAAAAAGAAAGAAACCGGTCATTGCAGGGTGAAGTGAGGTTTAAGATGTGAGAGATGAAGGATTGTTCAAAAAGGAGGTGGGACCCACGTGTTTGACATTCATTTGTCATATAACCTTCTATAGCTAATTCCCATGTGATCTCTCACACTCTGTAAATATTGTAAATAGCTTTTGACTTTTGACTTTCACTGTGTGAATTTGTTAAAATGTATCTGCACAATATTTTTCCACTATGGGCAATATTGTCACACTTTGTATTATTTGATATGTATTTGTATTTTGTACGTGTACTTTTATTTTTATTGGACTGCTATCTTTATTGTAATCTGTTTCATAGAGATTTTCTCCCTGGGCCTCCATTGAAAACAGTCTGTCTGGGCTCAGTGGACTTCCCGATAATCAATCTGGAAATAAATAAATAAATTTGCATGTCATCTCCATAGGCCTGTGAGTTGCACTGCAGCAATGAGTTATTCATATTAGTAATGTTAGCAAGGAAGGATATACGTCTTCCTGTGTGTCTAGAATAGAGAGGATATAGGGACAAGCCTGAGACTTTAGGTGATACTCAGTTTGGAGGTGGAAGAATGTCCCTGTCACACTGTCAGTGACCTAAACTTGCCCTCTGATTATACTAATACACCACTCTGGAAGTAGGGGGTGGGGCGTAATAAAATAAAACATGAACCATGACCAAAAGGTTTGACACCAGTCGGGGATAACAACAGAAAACACGCAGACAGCCAAGACAGAGACTTAAATTTAGTAGGGGGAATTAGTCTCTGATCATATACAGATATGACTGAATTGAAAATACGTTAAGAAGAAAGTATCTGTCCTTCTGTATAACTAAAATTGTACTACCAGTGTAAACTGTTCATTTTTAATGCAGAGTTTTTCTCCCTGGGGCCTCTGCTGAAAAAAGACAGCTTGTCCAGATGGACTTTCCCAGTAAACAAATATAAAGTGAATAAAACAAAAAATAAAAGTAAAAAAAAATCCTTCTGGGGGAACACAATCCTAGGTCTGCATTGAATACTCTCCCCTGTGGAACAATGCTTAGAACAGATGCCATTTAGTAAAGATGCTGCTACAGAGACAAAACTAAATCGACAAGCAGTTTCTTATGAAACGTCAGATATATTGCTGATGTTAAAATTAAACACATAGCTACCTACAGTGTATCTTTCATGGGTAAAACCACGATCAATGAGCTCTTTATTCTGTTTTCGATGAAATGCTGCTGAAACTTAGAAGGCACAGTATAGACACCGTGTTATGCAAACATCATGAAAAAATTCATAGCAATGTAAATCTAGGTTCTGTGACTCTCTTGCAGTATCTCAAAGGTTCCAGCCTTTTTTTGTGGATATTATTCAAAGAAAACTACAAGAGTACATGTTAATTTTTCTGTGAATGTCTAGTAAACTTGTAATGGAAAAGCTGCTATATTGCAGATACACTGTATAAATGCTATGTGTTTAAATTGCAACATGCAGATATCTCAGTAATACACACGTAATTGCAAAAATAATTCTATTTTTAAACTAGTGACCTTCTTTACTCATTAATTGTACAGAAAAAAAAAATAATAATTTTGAGATTTTCCATTGCTAGCAAAATCTTAAAACAGATGAAAGTGAATATCTGTTTTGCTTTCATTACAGGAATATAACATAAAACTGAAATTGTCAAAATGGTATTGCTGGTAGGCAGAATCCATTTGTTTCTTAGTCAGCATTATGACACTTTCGTAGAAAGATTCTTCTGCAGTGGAATTGCTCCCCCTACATATATGCATGCAGACTTTGTAAAGCAGTATATTTATGCAGACTAGCGTAATTTTACACTACTGCAGTCTTATGACTTACACAGCACGTCACAGTTTATACAGCCCACATGCTGACTCACTGATGCAGTCACTGCAGATAAGGAATATTAGGTCAGTCACGATCAAGACACCTGGTCTCCATGAGGACTTTCCACCGCATCTGAAGCGACCCTAGATTGGTTGTCACTGCATGCAGTACAGATGGATTTTTTTTAACAAGATTCAATGTGAGGAACTGGCAGAGGCACGCAGCAGTAACACCAGTATTTGATGACCTTCATGTGAATGCTAATCGAAAAAATCCAGGATGGAGTATTATAGTTTAGATGAGTGGTATTTTCTTTTCTGTGACATTTAAAATACTTAAACAGTATTTCAAGTGTTTAACAACAGTGCACCAAGTACATTAGTATTTTAACAAATAAAGGGTGGTGTCCCCAGCTAACAGATATAATAAAAATATAGTTGATTGGAACTAAGTCACCATTACTCTTTCTGTTCAGTTATTCCCATTCAGAAACCTGTGAAAGTACTTGCATTTTAACGAAACTTGTATTATTTGCTTGGTTCAAAATCTGAGCATTCCTGGAAGGTTTACTAGAGGAAACAGCATACGTCAGCATTCTTGGAAATTATACTACAGGAAACAGAGAATACAAGTTTTCTAAGAATAACTGCACTTATAAGGCTTCTGCGTATGTGTGCATGTTTGTGTGTGTGTGTGTGTGTGTGTGTGTGTGTGTGTGTGTGTGTGTGTGTGTGTGTGTGTGTGTGTGTGTGTGTGTGTGTGCATGTATGTGCATGTGTATGTGTGTATGTGTGTGTGTGTGTGTGTGTGTGTGTGTGTGTGTGTGTGTGTGTGTGTGTGTGTGTTTGTTTTTGGGTCAGTGTGTGTCTATACGCATATTTCTCTGGATATGCTGTGTGCGTGTATATGCCTGTGTGTGGGGAGGTGTGGGGGTTAGGTGCTTGTGGGTGTGTGTGGGTGTTTATGTGGGTGTCTTTGTTTGTTCTGTATCGGCTGGGTGCATCTGTAACATTAACTTATTTCAAGAGACAAGCTTCTAAGTTAAGCATATTCATTACAAATAATTCTTATGTATCCTGCAAACGGAAATATTTCTTTACATAGAGGAACACTACAGTTATACACAGTGCAACAACATTGGTAGTAAAATAATGTTTCATTTAATTTGAAAGTCTGTAATACCATGTCATATTTCTGCCAAATAAAATTGCGTAATAGAAGCTTAATCAAAATTAAAGAAAACTGTTGGGATTTCTTGGATATTAGCTATGAAACTAAAGGTAATGAAAAACAGTCTGACTTCTATGCCGATTAATTCTGTGGAAATTATTTCTTTTTCTCTTACTCGTGAGTGTATATTTTGCTTAGATATATTTCACTCTTCTGCCATTATAGTGCGTTTGATGGACTGCGTATAACACAAGATAGCTATGTGACAGTTCAGGGATTGCTCCTAACGAAAAGCATCACCACATGGGTTCAGAGAGCATAGCAGCAGAAATAAAACGCTACTTGTCCTTGACTGCAGCCTCATAGAACACTTAAATAAGTTGCAGTATGCTGCAGAAACATGAAATCTATACATTTTATTTTTTACAGGGAATGTTTGTTAGTAATGATCTACTAAACATACATTTATTTGAAGGGCAATAAATATGATGTAATAGAGAAACTGGCAAAATAGTAAATATATAAGACATTATCAAGCTGGCTAGCTAGATAGCCAACTAATTAGCTATCTGTCTATCTATTTTTTTATTTGTTTCTGTTTTTAATTCGTTTTATTTTCTCTATTTAAATTCACTTTTAGATTTTGGTTATGAGCATAACCCTAATTGCATCATTACTGCCAGGCAGAGTATTTGACAATAATGTAAGCAATACAGGGTAAGGCACAATGAAATTAAGATTACAGCAGTATCTGTATAACTGCCCAAGAAATTCTGAGATTCTCACTCACTCACTCACTCACTCACTCACTCACTCACTCACTCACTCACTCACTCACTCACTCACTCACTAATATACACATCAGAAAGGGCAACTAAAAATTTGTACATCTGATACAAAACATTAAGACATGCAGACAGAATACAAACCTCATAATTTCTTGCTAAGTATTATCAGCCCACCTTACACACTGGGATTTTCAATGATTTTAGAAGAATTCTGTGGAGAATAGAAGGAACCTCTATAGTCATACATGTATGTGATGACTAACAGTGGCCCTAAATGACATGAAGTGCCCAGTTAGCATAGAGGATTAAGGCTTGTACTTGAGAAGCTGCTTTCACTGCCAACAGTGTAGGGTTCAAAACTTTGTCTGGCCATTAATGCAGACAATTCAGACTATGAGCTGTTTAACAGGTAGGTAAAGGGTTTGAGTCCCTCTGCCTTTATTTGCCTACTGTGTGAACTTGAGCAGACCAATTGACTTGACCATGCTTTGGGGAATTTGGGCTTGGCTTATTTATGGTCTCCTGGACAGAATGCCTATTAACTACTTATGGACCTAAGTAAATGAATAAACTGGAATTTTGATGGCAAATGGATATGTGCAGTAAAAAGAAAAAGAAATATGAATTGAAGGGGAAACAGTACGCTCTGCCAGATACTAGTTAGAGGTAGTGATCAAATGAGAGACAAGGTGGTGATACAGATGAAAAAAGTAATCAACAAAAATGAACAGAGCTATTGAGACAGTTATGGTTTTCTGTTGATTTAGAGACTAATGGTAATTTTGAGGCCCAAACATGGAAGTGGTAGTGTGGAAAGCTAAACAGGATCATAGGATCACAAAACTATAGGAGTTACACGGTAAATGACCTACAAGGACATTTCTGCCTTGCTGGAATTCACTCTTAGGCATTGCCTATCTTTTCTAGGAGGGCCAGGCTAGTCATAACAGGGTGTATTTTTAATACCCATCCATGATTAATATGGAAAATATTTTTTTCCAGAGAAGGGGTAGTTGCTGCATGACAAATGTAGCCCTCCACTTTGCCTTATTTATTTGTGGGAGTAGATTCAGATCTCTGGCGATAGTATTAGCCAGAGTGCTTGATTTATTGAGCCATATGGGTTTTTCGACTATTGAATCTTTTATAACCCTGTACACAAGACAAAGGTCAACCTTAAGGAGTCTATATGAAACCGAGTATAGGGATAAAGCCTCCAGTCTTTTCTTTGCAGTTCCAATCTTCGGGCCCCTTTTCTTTTGTGTCACAAACATCTGGAGTCTTTCCAGTTGCCTGATATGGTTGGTAAAGTACATTCCAAAGGTTGTATTATACTTAATGATGTGTCAAATCAATGTGGATTACAAGGAGGCAAGGACTTTATTAAACCATTTTTAATTATTATGGTCCATAAGTAATAATGCATTCATGAATTTTCAAACTAATCAACAAAACACAGAAAGAGTATAAAAAGTAGGAATGTACTTATTTATTAATCAGTGAATATCTTTCCTTACTCAAGATTATTGCACTGCTGGTTCTTTCAGTGTCCGCTGAAACAGTGGCCAAACCAGTCCACATTTAAGTCTGCATTTACTGTTTCAGTTAAGCATCATTTTCCATATTGACTTATAACTGTAGACTTGCATGCGGAAGAAATATGTCATTTGAATGAAGAACGAATACTTCATTAGAATGAGTACTCCCAAGCTTCCATATTACACCAGTAAGAGGAGAGTATTCAATGCAGACCTAGGATTGTGTTCCCCCATAAGGATTTTTTTTTTACTTTTATTTTTTATTTTATTTACTTTATATTTGTTTGGAGCCATGGTGGTACAGCGGTAACATTGTTGCCTCACAGCAAGAGGCTCTCCTGTTCGATTCTTGGCTGGAGTTGCCTTCTGTGTTGAGTCTGCATGTCCTCCCCGTGGTCAAGTGGCCTCTGAAAGACATGTGTGAATGGGCGTGCCTTCGCTGAAGGTTAGGCATCGCGCTGGCAACTCGGAACCATAAAAATCTACTGCCAAGCATTAGCGGACCAGAGTTCCGCTGTGGCGACCCCTAACCGGGAAAAGCCGAAAAGACAAACAAACATTTACTTTATATTTGTTTACTGGGAAAGTCCATCTGGACAAGCTGTCTTTTTTCAGCAGAGGCACCAGGGAGAAAAACTCTGCATTAAAAATGAACAGTTTACACTGGCAGTACAATTTTAGTTATACAGAAGGACAGATACTTTCATTAGGTACAGAGATATAAATCAAGCACATCACATCTGTCTCCTGAGTAGGAGGAAATCATAGTCCTAAGTACTTTACTTTTTCTTATGTTCATAGGCTAATGACCACTAGGCCCTTTATAAGCCTAGCAGTGTAACTCAAATGTGTCCACAACTTATATGTTTTTGACATTTATATAGGGGTGATTGCTTATTGCAACATGATTTACTGACTGCCTCTGTCCATCAGAGATGTAGGTATCAGACCAGGGGTGAATTTTTGTTTCCCCATCCAGTGCTCCAAGTTACGCTTAAATAGGGTTAGGGATGGACTTTGTTTCACATAGATGGGAAGACTGTTCCAGAAAAAGTGAATTCTCTGAAATATAGATCTGTCTTTTCAACTTGTCCTGTTTATGTTACAAGCAAACTTTAGGTTTTTAAATCTAGTAGCTTGGATGCTGTTGGTTTGCGGATGTGCAAATGGTTCATCAGAGTGGGGTCCAGGGATGCTTTGTATGCCAGGCATAGATCAACTCTCAGTAGTTTGTAGGAGACAGAGTATAGAGACAGGTCTTTGAGGTGATCTGTACAGGACATTGTGCTTATGCCCTGTATTCTTTTTGTAAGGAACCTTTGTGGATGTTCCAGTAGCTGCATGTCGCTAGTCAGGTACATAACGAAGGGGGCATTATATTCAACGATGGGTCTAATTATGGCTGAATATAGTGATACAATGACTTTCCTGCACCTAGATACCATGCACTTACTTGTAAGTTGAGCAACATAGAAGGATTTCCTTACTACCTTGAATACATGTTAGTCAAAGGCCAGATTACTGCCTACATTCATTCCCAGATTACTGACTAGGGGGTCAACTCTTAGGAGTGTTTCATTTATGATATGGTTTCCTGTGGTGGCCTACTTCCCAAAAGGTACTATAATGCAATTCTTTGCAAGATGTTAATATTTTGAGGGGATTCTATGACTGTTCCCATTTTGCAATCTTATGTAAACTTGGTCAGCCAGAGGCCTTTGACATTAGCCTTGACTTCGTAGAAGTAGATGCCAAAAAGGAGCAGATCCAGCACAGAGCCTTGAAGGAATCCACTTGTGGCTGGCTTCTTTGAGGAAGTGGTCTCACCAATCCTAACCTTCTGGGAACTATTTGTGAGCCCTCTGGCTATACTGCATGTTATATAGGGGTTTATGCCTAATTCCATAAGTTTGTTAACAATGCCAGAGTGGGGTATCCATTGTCTTGTTGACCTTCTCAAAGATGTCCACCAGGTTTGGTAGGCATGACCTTCCTTTGACAAATCCAAACTTGGATGGATCCAGTGCCTAAATATCTCCTATGTCTTTGTTCATCATTGCATGGTAATTCTTTCCATGGCTTTGCATATAAGACCAGTCAGAATAATTGGTCTGTTGTTTCCGAGATCTGTTGATGTTCTGCCCTTATGAAAAGTAATAACTGTTGCAACTCTCCATTCTTGTGGCACAAAGCCTGTTTTAAGTATATAGTTAAATAGTAACTCCAGTGACCCTGACAGGTCATGTTTTAGACTATACAGAAGGCATCCTGGGATATTATTGGGGGCCCAATGAGACTGTGCTCTTGACCTTACTGAATGCAGCCAGGACATGCTCTCTATTTATAGTTGGAGTGGTTATGTTTGAACATACTTCTTGGGAGGTGGCTGGAGGTGAGTGGGGGTTAAAGTTGGAACTGAAATTGTCAAATAGCAGATTCACTATAACACCTGCGTTAGTAAGTGTGACACCATTAACCACCAGTTCAGCACACTGCTATGTGCTGCCTTTGAGGTTTCTGACATACCTGAAGAAGGCCTTATGGTTGTATTTTGTCTGGGAGGCTAGCTTGACCTCAAAATTGGATTTATTGGACTTAATTAGCCTTCTTACTATATGCGTTAGGCCCAGCAAGCCAGCGCGTAAAACTCTACTGCCAATCATTAGCGGACTGGAGTTCCGCTGTGGCGACCCCTAACCAAGAAAAGCCGAAAGACACAAACAAACTATATGATTATTTTGATGAGAAAATTCTTATCTTTATGGGAGTTGCACTTAGTGATTAAAGCCTTGATTTTTTTTCCCCTTTTGTTGTATAACCTGGTTAGTCTGGGATGCCACTAGGGTGGTTTGTATTTGGAGTTAGTTTTGGGCTTATTTCTGGTAGGTACAGCAAAATCTATGCAGCCATTGACGTGGTTGATAAAGGGTTTTTGTGAACAATTCTGCATAGGCTGCTGTGTTTTCTGGATTTGGAGGGGCATTGCATTTTGACAAACTATCACATAATAAAAGGTAATTTGCCTTGGAATAGTTTATAACTATTAATGGTTTTACTGGGGTTCCTGTGCTGCTTTTGATTTTGAAGGAGACAGCTTTATGGCCAGACCTTGTCAGGGAGGATGTTACACTGGGGGTGGTGCAGCATTCTTCCATATTTTTGAGTATGAGGACAAGTATGTTGGAACCCCTAGTGGGAGTATGCATTAACTGGTTAAGGGTGCTTGTATTTACAAAGTCCAGATATCTCTGTGACTGCGGGATTTGGGGCCATGTAGGATTCTCGTTCTATAGAGGGATAATAAAAGTCCACCATAAGTAAGGTATTAGGTTGGATGATGAATGCCTCCAATAAGTTTAAGTATGCACTATGAGTTTTATGGGACATATAGGGTGACCTATAATGTGCTAAGATATTATACAAGATTTTACCTATGGTGACTGGCACATAGAGAACCTCCAGCTCATCATACTGTTTAACCTTGAGGCATGCTTGTTATCCATGTATATCAAGACACCTCCACCTGTGCAACTATGGTCTAAAAGTATGCAAGGCACTTAAAGCTTGCACTGCCAGAGTACTCTCTGCAGATTTAAACCATGTCTCAGCAACTACACAGATATCTATTTTCTGTAAGATGAGGAGGGCTTGGAGAGACTTTGGTTTATTGTTTAGGCTCCTGGTATTGAGTAGTAACACCAGGAGGTTCAGTTCAGGTGATTTTACTATGCTGGTAGGTTTGTCAATTTGGCATTGACTAAAAAAGGCTCTGTGTGAATGGAAAAAGTTTTAGCCAGTATTTGAAAGTCTAGAGGGGACAGGTGCAGACCAGCCCTGACAAAGCAACATGGTCTGTTAACTAGGTCTTCACATGCTGATAAATATTGGGTCCCTTTAGAATAATACCAGAAATGCATCCAATTGTTAAAATCAATCATCTGCTGTTTCTATTGTGGCACCATTCTTGGTGAAGGTAAAATGCTTCTCAATACAAGGCTTATACCAGCCTGGACCCATAGTCAGAGAGATCTATAATGTCTCTCTTCATATAGTCTAGGGAGGTACGTCTCAGGCTTCTTGTCTAATTAAGAAGGGATATTCTCTACCAAATGACTGTGGAATTAGAAAATGTAGGGTTATTGTATTTGATTCAGTTAAGTTCATTTTATATCCTGCAAATTTTCCCAAATCATTGGAAGTAATCAGTTGAGCAATATAAGTCTTCTTGTGGATTGGTGAGCGTTAATAAAATATCATCATCATATAGGAAAATCTTAGATACATAGATCTCTAGTACCAGACTTATTTAGTTTGTTTACTGGGGTAGTACACTGATCTCACTAGACCATTTCCAAGATTAGCCCAGGTAAAATGAATGACTTGAATGGAAGATGATTGAGTTTTTTGCTGCTAATTGTTCTAATTAAACAAAAAAGAGGAGTGGGAATAAAGGATATCCTTGCCACATACCCAGAGATATCTGGATTTTTCGAGAAAATTTGCTGAGACAATTTTTACTGAAGCTTCCATACCCTGCTAAATATTTTGTAAAAGAGAGATAAACCCTTGGGGAAATCTCATCCTAAACAAGAAAACGTAAAGAAAATCAGTCTACCCTGTCAAAACCTTTTTCTGTATTCAGATTTATAAAAAGCACGGATCCATCTGTTTCCTCAGATTTCTGAAGTATTATATTTGTTGATATTGTATTGCCAACTGTTCTAATGGGAACAAACCTACACTGGTTGGGGTGTATTAGCCCTGGATGAAAGTGAGAGTATCACTTGGCTAGTGTACTCACAACTCTCATAATTATGGTTCAAAGTTGACCTTTTGTTTGCATTAGGATGACTGATGTTGACATTTACCCTGTTTTAATATAACAGATAATCACTCCCTTCTTCCATGATGCAGGGGAGACTCACATTGTAGTATTCTATGTATTAGGGAATGCCAAAAAATTCTTATCTCACTCCCATGCAGCTTCCATATTTCAATGGTTCTTCTTCTTTTGGCTTTTCCCGGTTAAGGGTTGTCACAGTGGATCACCTGTCTGCTCATGATTGGCAGTAGAGTTTTACGGTGTTGAGTTGCCAGCCTGGCACCCAACCTTCCACAGAAGGCACACCCTTGCATGCCTAGTGCCAATTTAGAGTGTCCAATCCAGTTACAGAATGTCTTTGGGAGGAAACCGGAGCACCCAGAGGAAACCCACACGACCACAGGGAGGACATGCAGACTTCATACAGACAGTACTCCAGCCGAGAATCAAACCAGAAAATCTCTTGCTGTAAGGTAGCAATGCTAACCGCTGCACCACCATGGCCAACCTTCCATATTTCAATGGTTATTCCATTCAAATTAGGTGACTTCCTTCCCATTTGTTATGCATGGCTTCATCAAGTTCTTCTTTTGTAATTAGAGATATCACTACCCTGGTTTGCTTCAGGGTTAATGTCTTAAGATCTAGCCCCATAATGGTCTAATCCTTACATATATACCATTTTTACATAGAATCTTCTTTCTTATATAGTCTATTATAATGCTCATTAAAAGTATTTGAAATTTCCAGGGAAGTTATTATTAAAAATATTCATCCCTGAAGGATGCAGTTAGGAGCTTGAGTTGGTGTTTTTATTTTTTTTTTTTTTTTGGTGGGGGGCTGTAAATGTAGATTGGAGTGCTGACATTCTATTTTAGTATCAAGAAAATATCAAATACCTTTTCAGACTTAGCCTAAATGTCTTTCTACCTTTAGTCCCATGATCTCTCCAAACTCTGCAAGTACTCTATTATTTCTAATGTTGCCCTATACTTTTGACGGGCTTTCCTACTTATGTCAATAATGTACCATTTTGTTTTTGCCCAGAGAGTAGTCCTACGTTCATCCCAGTTACTAACAGTATGTCCCTCTACCACTGAAAAAAATACTTTGCATTATTTCTAAGTCCCACAACCTAAACTTGGGATCATCTAACGAAAATGAGAGGCACCAGCATTTCAGGAATAGTTCTATAAGAGAGAGGTCAGTCCAAATACCTTTACTGTCTACCTATACAGCTTGTCTGTCCAAGACCAGATATCGTACTTTGGGGGATAACATGTATTCCAGGGTCTTCATCCTGTGAAGTACCTGCACCATTATGGACTAATCTCATGTCTCTAGTAAAAGCTTTATATCGTCTATTAATTCTGAACAACTTTGTTTGTCTAAATCTGGCATTAACATCCATTTTGCATGATACCTGATTCTAGTCCCCATCAAAAAAGATATGCCCTTCAGCAAAATCAGGCACTGTAGTCAAATTGTTCATAAATAATAATAATTTTGACATTGATGCAGATATATGGTAGGCAGAGTCAACAAGGACTCAACAATTATTTCTTTTATTGCAAGAAGCAAACCCAGACTGTGTACTATGTGGTCCAACAGATGACAATTCAATCAAGCATTTTGCAGGTTTGCAATGCCCCCTTATCTTTGGGATATATTATGTTTGTGAGGACTTTAAAGCCAATCCTAAAAACCCAATGGGATTTCTGGTTATTTAAATTTGTCTTCTGGAGTGCAGCCAATTTCATATGATATGGCTTAATTAACAGAAAAGCCTGCCCCCTCTTCAAAAGGCTGTTAAGGCCTTCGAAGAGATTTGTTGCTTCTCCAACCTACATGGTTGTTTTATTATTTTAATGATTCATTCAGTGGTTTTGACATAATTGTTTCATGGTTTGCAGTCATTTTTTTTTCTTTCTCATTGTGCAATACTTCATCTCTATGCAGTTCTCTGTGGAATGCCATCAGACCTTTGGTGTCATGTAAGGAGATTACACTTAGGCTTTCAGTCCACTGCATGAATGTATTTCTGAAGTTGCTAGAATAAAATGCTGTGTTACCACCATGCATTTCACTGCCAAGACTTTTGAACACATGACTGTGCACTACGGTCAGAACATACCACTATGCCAAATCAGCAGCTTGTTTCCCAAAAGTTAGGAAGACAAACTTGCCCCAAATTAGGTACAATTTTCAAATACTGATCTTAAACACTTAGAAAATTGCTTGAATAAAAGTTTTTTGCTACCATTTATTTTCTGAAGAATGTGAAGTCTGAAATTCAAATGCCTGTCATTAATCAATAAATTCAACCTTCAGCAAATTGTCACAAACATCCTGAAATCACAGACTGTATGGGGAACAGAACAAAAAATTCACAAGTGGTGGCTAGGGACATTAGGCTCTTTTTATCCTATACCCAGGGTACAGGGTTTGAGCCTGAGTACATCTAGCCACCAGGTGTATTATAAAGGGGGCATTTTCACACACACACACTTTCAGCCTCTATGAGGAACATTCCTCATTTTTTGGCAAAAAAAAATCATGTTTCCCACTCTTCCACATTGGCAGGATTTGGCACACATTGTTTAAGATTTCTTTTAACAAATATCTGTGGTAAATACTGAACTATCTCATACTACCTCACCAAAAATACAAGGAAATAGTTAATCATGCTGTGAGCTTCCTAGTTAAAAGTGTTCCACATTGTGCGATATAAGAGTTCATTTTGCAAACTGAAAGTTGAAAGCTATGTCTTCCTTAGCAACTCTGTCCAAATAAAAATGGCTAAATGTTTTGTCCTCTGGTAATATAACAAGTGAAGTGCAGTCAAGTATTGGACGAGCATTTATTAAAGTATCTACACCTTAACTGCTGGCACAATGACATATTTAAGCAGCAGCAACAGATTAATAAGAACTCTTTGATCAGCAAGAAATTAAATAAGTTAATATACTGGCATGCAAATGAAACATCCCAAGCAAATGACTAAATAATGCACCGCAAAGTGTAGTGTGAGCTTCTGTGTGTGTGTGTGTGTGTGTGTGTGTGTGTGAGAGAGAGAGAGAGAGAGAAAAAAAAACAATGTCACATGCTCATTTTCAAAAAAAAAAAAAAAAGGGTGGCATACTATTAAAGTGCAGTGTGCATACATGTGGGTGAGAGTACAACAGTTTTCCTACAGCAAACAAACCATTCTTACATTATTTTAGTTTCCAAAGTTAAATAAATGAAAAACCTCTGAAAGAACAACTGCTACACTACTCAGAATATAAATCTCTGTATTCATTCTGATACATGTTGTGCTTAAACCACTAAGGCAGAATAATTAACTGATGGAAAATGAATCAACAGTGCTCCGAACGATATGCACTAACAAACCCGTCCAACACACTCCCTGCATACACTCCTCTTGCTGTCCGTTACTCAGAGTATTAGCTACACTCACTAACAGCATGTGCTACACATAGCCATGTAAGTAATAACACTAAAATGAATATGTACTCCAGTTTCATTAACTTCACACACACAAACACACACAATCTTACCCTGAGTAGTCGGCTGGTCTGTCTGCTCCTGTTCTCGGTCGTCCTGCCCTGATTGAAATTCTCTGCTCCTGTCCTGCCCTGCTCTTGTTCTCGGTCGTCGGTTTGCCTGCCCTGATGTTTCTCGGCTGGTCTGCAGTTGCATTCTCTGCCCCTGTTCTCAGTCGTCCTGTCCTGCCCTGATGTTTCTTGGCTGCTTGCATATACTTTCCTGGGTTCCCAGCGGCGGCTTGCAAATACTGTGACACAAAAGTTTCTGCCTGCACAGAAAACGTTTCTTCCCGCCAGCTTGTAATTCAAATCCAGCCAGCCGGAAATGATGATGCGAGCTCCTTGAGCTCAATTCCGACTGGCTAGTAGCCTGACGGTGCTGACGTCATCGCGCACGTGATGACATCAGCTACGACAGCGTGAAAGTTTAAAAAAGGTTTAAAAAAAGGTAAAATAAATCGGAACTGAAGGTGTGCCACTCGGGAATCGTGGCACCCCTTCATTTGGACCCCAAAACTCAGTAAAAAACGAGTAATTTGGAACGGTTGAGAGGTCTGTTCCAAATACTTACAAGGATGACCCTTATTTGAGCTCAAATGGAAGTTCAGATCACAATGATGTTGATATTGATGAGACTTTGTGGCCTCCTCCCTACAGTAGTGAAAGGCTTTAGGGATATCACAAATAATATGCTTTCGGTTATGAAATCATGAATATCTGTTGCTGCTGATTACTAAATGAAATATAAAATATCTAAACTGAAATGATCTGAATTGAAAAAAAACTGACAGAACTGAAGTTATACTGGGGGGGGGGGGTTATGCCCTTTCACCACTGTTGTGCGACTTCTAACTTGGTATATATAATTAGCAGGGGGGATGTGGGGGGACATTCCACTACAAAAACATTGAGAAAATATGGTTCAGTTTTGTGAGACTTTTCAATGTTTTTTATATGTGATTAGATTATGTCACATTATTCATTGTTTTTGCAGGGAGGAAAGCCTCCTTTCACCCCCCCCCCACATGTGAGAGGCTGTATTTCCCACATCCCTTGCAAATTATCTATACCAACGCTGCAGTCACATAACAGTTAGAAAAAGGCATATACCATCCCCTAGTATAACCAGTTTTGTCAGTGTTTGTCAGTTTAGATATTTTTATTTTTAGATATTTTCCTGTCAGTCATTTCACCGTTGATCTTATGTTGTTTAAATCATTTCAGGTACACCCATATATATGTATATATATATATATATATATATATATATATATATATATATATATATATATAGATATAATCTATATAAAATGTATGCATTTATATATATACATATATATATATATATATATATATATATATATATATATATATATATAAAATGTATGCATTTAAATATATATATATATATATATATATATATATATATATATAAAATGTATGCATTTAAATATATATATATATATATATATATATATATTTATATATATATATATATATATATATATATATATATATACATTATCTCTCTCTCTCTACATACAGTATACATATATATATATATATATATATATATATATATATATATATACATACAGACATATATATATGTGTTACTACACTGATGACTATATTACTTTCAGTTTTTTGGTTGTGCTAGTCTCTTTTGGTCTCTAGTTGATTCTTTAATCACCTTTTTGAGAGTGTCTTTGTTTTAAAAAAAAAATCAAACTATTTTTGTGCATTTGCTTCATTGGTAGTGTGGGTTCCCCAGATAGTCAGTGGATAGTAATGAGTATCCATGAAAGTGCTCCAAATGCAGATATATAGATCACCCTAGAATGATGCCAGTGGTTTAGCTAATTGTTAAAGCCAATCATATGTCTTTATACCTCAGGATTATTTTTGTCGATGTAGAATTCCTCTCAATACTATGTCCTTTCCTGCATTTGTGACATGCATGGAAAGCTCTGTCATGTTTCACTTCATATTCTTCATTTTTCTGTACTCTATGTCATTTACCATCACATGAACCACCACCATGCTGTATTCATATTTGTCTGGTTTTAAGGGTACTAAGGGTCCTTGTAGCATTAGCAATATTGGCTCATGAGGGACAACTCACTGTCATCCTGATTTTGTCCACCTTTATGAATGTAGAATCCATGTAGCTGACTATGGAATCACCAGTCAATAGAATATTTCTTTTTTTTTTTTTTGCATTTCCAGTTTATTTCATACAAACATACAGTAGCTATGAGTATTGCACGTTACTTCAGACAAAAACAGTTTTTATTCCTGCAAAGTCAGACTAATAATGGATTAAACTAAGCAAATTACAAAAGGGTTCATTTTTATTACATTTGCACATTAGAGATGCATACATTTAACAAATAGCTTAACGGCTTGATAAGAGTGTCATCTGTGGCTAAGAATGACTTGCTCTGCTGTCAGTCAATAGTATATTTCTGTAAGTGTTTTAAGATTGCTTTGTTGTAATTGGTCTAGGATGTCTTACCTCCTGATGATTTACAGCTGGGTCGTCACTTATTGGTGTTACAGTACTTTATACTGCACCATGTGTCTGCTTGGACAAGAATTTGTTTAGTGAGTGAGCATATGTGTGCATGTATGGATTGCGGTATAGGTAACGGATGTTCATAGGATGGGTCTGATTGTGAAAGGGTGGCCTCAAATGTGGCGAGATGTGTGCATCTCTAAGAAATAGTCAGTGATGAATCAGGTAAAAATCAGTGTCTGTGAGCATCAGAGAATTCTTACATTTCCAATTTATCAAGCACTACGAGGCAGAAAATAAAGCATAGACTAGATTATAAATCTTCTATTTTCACTAAAAATGTGATGTGTATCAGGAAAGAATAAAAGAATATAATAGTGTTTCATTTCCTTGGTTAAGGTACTTGTTCAGAAAAAGGTAGGTGCAGGTTAATTAAAGTAAGATAACTACATGCTGTAAATACACTTGTCTAGCCTAATTATAAGGTCAGTTTGGTTTGAAAATAAGAGAAAATAATAGTCTTTCTGCTCCTATTTAAGGTACTGATTTGTGGTAAAATAATAAATAATGAATAAAGATAAAAATGTGGTTCAAGCATCAGAGCCCAGTAGGCAATACATAATCTAGCCTACACTGTCTATAATACCAGCTTTAGATGTCCAATAGTGTATCACTGCTTAACTCTCCAATTTATATAGCTTTAAATGGAAGATGAAGTTAACTAAGGTTTCTAAGAGAAAATTTTAATCTGAAATTGTCTGAGTCTGTCAAATAAATACTTGCCCAGTATTGTGTGGAACATCACTATCCACTATTAATGCTGAGGAGAAAAAAATAAACACATCAATAATGTTTTAGGCAAGTTTACACTCTGACTAGAAATCCAACTGATACTGTGGTTTAATGTAAGATAAAATATAAAATTGTGAAAAGAGAGGAAAGTCACAGGAAAAACATGTTGTTTGGCAAGATGGAGATCCTAGGTCCATAGGTTCATACGTTCATAGGTTCATAGGTTCATAGGTAGGTACCAGGCTATCTGCCCAAAGGCATTTATAAGCCTAGCCAGAATGTGTTGGCTTTCGCCGCCCCCGTAGATTAGTTCCCTATGCCTCTGTCCAGCAGAGCCATTGAAGTGTTCCCTGGGGTAAACTTTCTGTTTCCCATCCACTCATCAAGGTTTCTCTTGAAGAGGGTTAGTGAGGAGCTCTGCCTAATGTAGACTGGAATCTTGTTCCAGAGCATGGGAAGTCCCTGGGACAGGAATCTATCCCTCCAGCACATCCTATTTATTGTTGTGGTGAGGTTTAGATCCCTGGAGCATGTGGCTCGAGGGGATATGGTTTTCTTTAGGTGGAGCATGTCCATCAATTCTGGGTTGGACATGGCCTTGTATGTCAGGCAGAGATCACCTCTGAGTAGGTGGTATGCAACAGAGTACAGCTGGAGTTTCTTCAGTCGAGCTGCATAGGGCATCTGCTTGAGGCCAGTGATCCTCTTGGTGAGGAACTTCTGTGGTCTTTCCAGTTGTTGCAGGTGTCTTGTAAGGTACATCCTAAATGGGGCACTGTACTCTATGATGGGTCTGATGAGTGATGCATAGAGGGGCCCAATGACCTCTTTCGATCTGGATGCAAACCCTTTTGTGATTAGTTGGGCCACACAGAAGGATTTTCTAACCACTTTGGCAATATGATTATCAAAGGAGAGGTTACTATCTACTTGGGTCCCCAGATCCCTTATTATGTCTTCCATATTTAGGGGGCTACCACCTATGTGGTAGTTTGTGGGTACTTCATTTTTTCCAAAGGGGATGACTATACACTTTTTGGAATTTGGCTTGAGACCATGGTTTTGAAACCAGGTATCTGTCTCAGTAAGACCCTTTTGGAGGATGTCTGTGTCAGCCGGAGATTCAATTATAGCCCCTAGTTTGCAGTTGTCTGCAAACTTGGTGAGCCATAGTCCTCCTGTGCTTGCCTGTACCACTGAGAAGTATATGCCAAACAGAAGGGGTCCTAGGACTGAGCCCTGGGGAATGCCACTTGTAACCGGTTTAGAATCAGACCTAGCTCCTGCAACTCTTACCATGTGGGTTCTTTCCATGAGCCAGATGGCAACCCATCTCATGATGTAGGGGTTTATGTTCAGGCTGGTGAGCTTGTTTATAATACCTGAGTGGGGAATGGTGTTAAAGGCCTTTGGGAGGTCTAGGTAGGCTGTGTGGACCACCTTTCCCTCATCTATAGCCTTGGTAACTGTCTCAAAGAAGTCCACCAGGTTTAGGAGGCATGATCTGCCCTTAACAAAGCCGAACTGGATTGGGTTCAGTGTTTGGAGGTTTCCAATGTTTCTGTTAATGAGGTCCATGATGATGCACTCCATAGCTTTGCAGACCAAGCTAGTCAGGCTTATAGGGCGATAGTTCCCGGGGTCCGTTGTGGCTCCTCCACCTTTGTGGAGCGGAATAACCATTGCTGTGTGTCACTCTGTGGGCACGTAGCCTGTGGAGAGGCTGAGTTTAAACAGTGTGTTTAGGTGAGGGGTTAGTTCATCTTTAAGCTTGTGTAAGACACAGCCTGGGACACCATCCGGTCCCACTGATGTTGTGTTTTTGGCTTTGGAGAGGGCTGTTTTAACCTGAGTGTCTGTGATTTCAGGGGCACTACATTCTTCTGGTATAGTTATGGGCCCTTTTGGGGGTGAGAGGGGGGTGAAGGTTGCACTGAACCTATCTGCCAGGATGCTGGCTATATCGGTCGGTTCAGTGTATTTTGTGTCATTCTGCACAAACTCCGAGCAGATCTGAGAATTGCCACTTAGATTCTTGACATAGCTAAAGAATGCCTTGTGGTTATCTTTGGAGTTCACGGTAATTTTTCTTTCGAAGCTAGCCTTGGATGATTTTATGAGGGAAAGTAGTTTCTTGCTGATACTGATCAGGGATGTCTTCCCTTCTTGGGATTTTACTCTTTTCTGTTCTAGTTTCCTCCTTCTATTGTATAGCTTGTTTATGGCGGGGGTCCACCAGACTGGTTTCCTTTTCTTGGAGGAGTGAGTCTTGGTTTTCTTTGGGATAGCACGATCCATGCATTCTTGTAGGTGCCCGTAGAGTGCATTAGTAAAGGATTTTGCAGCTTGGACAGCGTTATCTTTTCGCATGGGGGCTTTGAAACTTCCCACCTCAGTCTTAAGTAACGTGAAGTTTGCTTCTGAAAAGTTTTTCACGGTGGTTTCTTTTACCAGGGATGGTGGCGGAATGTGAATATCCAGAGTGATTAGTTTATGGTCAGATCTAACCAGTGAGGGGCTGACCTCCGGTGTGGAACACTGGTCGCCCATGTTGGTGATGACTAGGTCCAATATGTTGTCACCTTTGGTGGGGGTGTTAACCAGTTGATCCAGGGCATTTGAATTTATAAATTCTAGGAAATGTTGAGCCAGGGAGTTTGTACTTTAGTAGCTCTCCCAGTTAATGTTTGGATAATTGAAATCACCCAATATCAGGGTGTTTGGTAGGACCTTTCTGTTTCCCAATGTTTCCAGGAATGCAGAGTGGGGGTCCGAGGACATGTTGGGTGATCTGTAGCAAGGTATAATTTGAATAGCAGTTTTGCCCATTGTTAGTTGCACGTGAATGATCTCTGAAGCATCGTGTTGTGCCACTAACCTGGAGGTATCGGTGTCCTTGATGAATATGGATACTCCCCCGCCATTTGTATTTTGGTCCAGGTTTTGTGGCAGAAATGTATGGTAGGAGTTGTAGCCTGGTAGTGCTGGGGTGCTCTTTGGAGCCTTCAACCAGGTTTCTGTTACTGCACATATATCGATTTTCTCCATACTGAGGAGTGCCTTGAGTGCATGCATTTTGAGGTTTAGTCTTCTGGCATTGAGCAGCATTACCCTCAGTTTTTTGTTACTTGTGCTATTTATGGCAGTAAACAAATTAACAAAGGAGTCACAAAATGAAGGCTGTATTAATCATACAAACAGCAGGGTGAATATAAAATGCACAATACAAAAGAATTTATTGGAAACTGTAATTTAATGTAAAAAGCAGTAAAAAAAGCATAACATTATAGGGACAACACTTTGATTTGTTAGAGAGGGTACTGGTGATTTTGGGTCTACAGTTTGGATGAATTAGTATAAAAAATGTTTGAAATGTTTATAACAGGTTTTGTGGGTATGTTGTAGTGAAAAACCAAACACATGCAAAAAATACATACACTGAAATAAATAAAAAATACACTTTTTAGTTCCTTTTTATTTTAATAATGCTTTTGCGAAGTGTCACTCAATCCCTCTTTCCTAATTTCTGGCATATTATCCCAGTGTCTTCCATCATCCCAGACATCCTCATTCTCCATTCACAGATGTCTTTTTTAGTCCCTTCCAAGATTTTTTTCCTTGTCTACTGGAGAGTAATTGCCTGTTGTTTACAATGAAGGGCATGTAACAGTGAATTTGTGTGACCTTTCCCTCTTGTACGATGGTATATAATATCATCATAATTACATGCAATCTTGAGTTCCTAAGCACATAAATCTTCCACCAGCCCTACCACCTATTCACAGGTCACAGTTGTGAGTCCGGTCTCTGCTGAGGTATTTGTGTTTTTACCTGGACCGTCCTGCTTACAGAAATGGGGAAAAGCTTGCTCTGCACCATTCCCTGCCAGTTATCCAATTAACAAAGTCCTTTTTTTGAAACAAAGTCACCATCAAAGAGTTTAGACACCTTCTTGATGCATCCACAGATTGATCAGGAAATGCAAAGTGCTGCTGAGGAAGATTCTAGCACCTGTTTCATAAGCTTGGTTTTATAAAGATGCATGTAATGGTACTGAAAGATGCTAGTGCCTGAAAAAATACATGCATAGGCCAGAGATCAAAAGTGTTGCATGGAGATAGTACAACATAAACAGCCCTTGCAGGGATCAAGGGAGCCACATATTTTAAATGACTATGAATGGGGAAAATAAACAATTCCAACTATGGTACTGATGATTCTTGTGCTATAAAGAAATTAGTTCAGCATGGAAATTTGTAGGCAAAGAAGGTTAGACATACCAGCAGAGAGATTTCAAACTCTGTATTGCATTCCTTGCACTGAAATATTTCAGTGAGTACTAAGCAGAGTGCATAGTGTTTCTTTAAGGAAGATTTCTAAATAAGGAATCATAATCCCAAAAGCTAGTTATAGCAACCTAATCCTCTTTTGTCATTGTTTTCACCTGTCATAGCTGTCAGGTCCTATAGTAATACTTTGTAGAGGTCCTTAGAAGTAAATCTTCTGATATTCAAAATGCAGCTCAAAGAAACAGGATCTGAAAAGTTTTTGTTGGAATCAGCAATGCCATCTACTGCCCCCCCCCGCCCCCCCATCAGTTTTATTTAAGTCAAAAGCAGTAGAGCAGTTAGATGAAGGTTTAGGGTGAATGTTCTTTGAATTTCATTAAGACATCACATTTCAGAAGCACAATCATATGTGAATCGGTTTATAATAGTCACAAGATATTAAAAGATATTTATTCTCTCTGCCTAGTCAGTGGCAAAAATCTGAAAAAATTAAATGTACAGGTCCGAGACCTACTACATTTCCAAATAATTTACTTTTTGCGTTATAGGCTAGCAACTACAGTTTGGTTTGAAATTGCTAACTGCTCTCTGCATTAATTATGTTATCAAAGGAGACAGGTTGTCTAACAAATATCAGACTCTGCAAACACAATATATAAACTCCTGTTACACATATTCATTGCTAGCAAAAGAAAAATATTTTCAAAAGTAGCAAGACTTTATTTGGAAACTGGTGTACTGAATATATACACAAATGTGGGTGTGTATATGTGGTGTGTTTTGTGTGTGTGTGTGTGTGTGTGTGTGTGTGTGTGTGTGTGTGTGTGTGTGTGTGTGTGTGTGTGTGTGTGTGTGTGTGCGCGCGCACGCTAAAGACAGTGCATGCTTACATGGAACTGGAAGAATCCCAGTACTAAATGAAACAGTCTACCATTAGGAGATTAATTCTATACAAGTATTTAGATAAGGTTTTTACTCCATTATTATTTTAAATAAAGGGATACATAAATCAAAATGTCTTAAGGAAAGAAGTTAGGGTTGGGAGGGTGGCCTAATGTGTAAGGTGTTTGCCTTATAAACACAAGGTGCATGGTTTGAGTCTCACAAGGGATAATTGGCTAGGCTCAAAATGGCTTGCAAGGGCAGTTAGCTTACTACTAACCTATGAACCTAAGGGCAGTTAGCTTACTATGAACCTAAGTAACATTTTCTTTTAAGGTAGAATTATTTGCATTTCACCATGACCTTCAAAAACTAAAATGACCAAGACTTCTGGTCTTGAATCATTGTGAGTAGTAATCAACTCTTCCCTTCTGTCCTTGTGTTTTACATAAGGATATTTTTTAGTGTTAAAGCTTGTATATAACAATTCTACTTAAAAAAATACTTTCAAGCACTTGTGAAGATCTTGGTCTTTTCTGCATGTCTAGGGAGTCCTGAAAAAGGTGATTTATTACATCGATCATTTCAGCAGACCTCCCACATGGCAATGTATACACTTTGAATTCACAGAAGAATGATTTGATTTCCTGCCAAAACAATGATGCTCTGCAATGACAATTAGAATTCTTCACATATGAAAATTATATATGAAGATTAATTCAATATTGTCAGACTTTATGGATCGATTTCTAGAACTGACTTCAATTTGACAATTCCAGTGTTAATGAAAACAAAATTAGAAGACTTTGAAGATTAATACTTTGTCCCCTGGTGGTTTAATATGGAATGCAATTAGTAATGTTTTTTGTAATTGTTTCATCTGTTTTAATTGCTTAAGTGGATAATTGTTTAATTGATATGTATATTTAAGGGGTATATGGAAAAAGGTAGTTATACTCTGTAAAGGCTTAACAGCCGAGGCACTAGAGATTTCACATTTCTGTTTGTTGTTTTAATAAAGTCTTTCATTGTTTTGGAGAATTGGCCATTCATTTGTCTTGTGATCTTGGTTTGTTTTGGAATAGACAATTGTTTTGTTTTGGACTTGACTATTTGTCATGTTTTTGCATAAATATTTATTGACTGAAGTTACTACTAAATTGCCATCTTATATCAAAGATGTGTTTGAATTTTTGGAAAAACTAAAAGATGTAAGATGGACTAACAATATGTATTGTATAGTTATAGATGTGGTGAGTTTATACACAAGTATTAAACATGTGTATAGTATGGATGCTTTGTTATACTTTTTAAGAGATACCCCAAAAACTCATTACATTTTAGAATTGGTTCTTTTCTGTTTAAATAACCATATTTTTGAATTCAATGGGGAATTGTATAGGCAGCTCCAGGGTACTGCCATGGGGGCAGCTTTTGCCCCAATGTATGCAAATTTATTCATAGGGCTATGTTTGTATATTTATAATACTGATTTTTTAAATAAATATGTCATTAAATACTATAGATTCATAGGCAATTTAATTTTTATTTGTTTAGGGGAGGTGGAAAAGTCGAAGATTATATACAAAATTTGGTATTTGTTTTTATGGCTTATAGGTGGGAACTAAAGTGAATTTTCTGGACATTACGATGGAAGGCTTGGTCAGTGATACTATACAAACTAGGATATTAAGAAAGTTCATGCAATTTAATCACATCTTATATGGACAGAGTTGCCACCCCTCTCAAACTTTAAAATCTATACCATATGGAGAATTTTTGAGAATAAGGAGATTATGTAGTGATAGGGAAGATTGTCAACAAGAAATGGGAAAAGCTATACATATGTTTTGTGATAGGGGTTATGATAGAGATGTAGTATGGTGGGCATTAGGAAATTATCTGAATGGCGGAATGGTTCTGATCAATATGTGAGAAAGGAGTGGGAAGTAGAGATAGTCAGACTGGGGTACAGAAGCAGATACATTCTGTCACAAAATATACTCTATTTTCAGGAAGACTTATTAGTATAGTGAGATATTTTGGGGGTATTTTGGACAGGTGTAGATTTTAGTAGTAAGAATTTACCCTAAATGCCTTACATGAGAGGAAGAATTATTGAAGACTTTGTGGTACATGGCAGATTTAGTCTACCTAAGGTGAAGATAAATGATGAGCCTAAGTTGCTAGGAACCTTTCCTTGTGGGAAATGTAAATGTTGTAAAATCATAGTTAATACTTTCACAGAAATTCATGGGAAGAGCTTTCAGTTAAAAGGTATCTTTGGGTGTGAAAGTGAAAGGGTGATATATGGTCAAAGATGTCCATGTAAAAAATGTACATAGGAAAAGTAAAATAAGTTTTTTTGGCTAGGTTGAAAGAACATATTAGGGACATTAAAAGGGGTGAGGTGGAAAGTCCTATAGCCCTTCATTTTCAAATTCTATGGTGGTAATCCATTGGGATTGCAAGCTACTATTTTGGAGCAAATAGGTAATGAATGTATGAATATAAGTGATATAAAAAAGAAGTTATGGAAAAAGAAATCAATTTTCATTTTAAAATCAAATATTTTGTCCCTTGGTGGTCTTAATAAGCAATGCAATTGGAAAGTTCGTTGCAATTAAGTTTCATCTGTTTTAATTGCTTAAGTGGATAATTGTTTAACTGATATGTGTATTTAAGGGGTGTATGAGAAAAGGTAGTTATACTCTGTCAAGGCTTAACAGCCAAGGTGCTAGAGATTTCATGTTTCTGTTTGTTGATTTAATAAATTCTTTCAGTGTTTTGGAGAACTGGCTGTCCATTTGTCTTGTGGTCTTGGTTTGTTTTGGATTTGACTATTGGTGGTTGCACACTTTGAGGATTAGTGTTTTAGAAAAAAACAGAGTGATCAAGCAGGTGTTGTCTGGTCATTCACATCAGCAGGTGATGTTGTCTACAAAATCTCAGTACTTCAGAATAAGGTGACTCATATGTTAACCAAGGTGGAAGGTTTTCAAACTGTGTAAGGCTGACAACAAGGGTCAGAAAAACAACCTCAGATTTACAGGAATACCACAGGAAATGCAGCAGTCTGACTGCAGTATGTGAGGTCTCTCTGCCATAACAATGTACTGAAAAGGCTCATAAGACTTTTATTTTGGGACTGGAGAGAAAGCAGCAGACAGTGATTTTGAGATAAGAGAACTATGATCTGAAAGAAAACCATGTGTTCAGCTATACATAAGCAAAGTAAATTGCTAGTGATTGAGAATCAGAATATCTGGAGACAATGATTCCTAGGTGAAACTAACCAGGCACATGCATTTCTTCTTGAATTTTAGATACTACAATTAAAAAAGGAGTGATATTTCACTTGTTGTACCCAGCACCTATTAAGTTATTTCTTCTGTTGGAGTCAAAACTTTGTGATTCATGAGTAGAAGTTTTGGCTACATTGGAAGCCATGTAGAGGGAACTGACTCAGTAGGTGAACTGCCCCACCCCCTACAGCCAAGGCACAGAGATCCAAAAGGCTTCTACACAAGAAGCCAGTGTGGAGAGGAGACCAGTGAACATTTTTATGGTTACTAAGGAGAAAATAGTCCTTCATGTTAGGCAAAAAGGTTGGTATTTGAGCATCAAATTATGTTTATGGGCTAGAAAAACAAATTGTATTAAATAACAAATATAAAACCTACAAACTCCCTTTGTGTTGTAAATTTTACTCTCTCAATTTAAATTTGCATTAGCATTCTAGTTATGTTTGAAGATGTTTTCATTTTACTGGGAGCAGTGAATTACTGGAATAGATAAAGCTCTTTGATCAACAGGTGCTTTTACTTAAGGTTTCTCAGCGTTACGTTGTTTAGCCTGCTGCAGAGTGAGAAAACAGAAGATGAGCTCATTCACTTGATGGAGAGTAATACATTCCAGTCTTTCTTCCCTCTCTCTGCTGCACTTGAACAGGATTGTGCCATCTTGTGACTGTGCAAAGAGTTCCAACCTCTGTGTGCTAGACTAAAGACTGCTGACTATGTGTCTATGCACAGAAAAGGCCTTTAAAGTGATTACTAGATAATGTTTGACATATTAGGATTCAGAAAGGTTTCTAGGAAGGGTTAAATGAGTTTGAATATGGTGCACTTTGCTTTAAAGGGAGAGTTGCACAGCTTTCTTTACTAATTACTGGCTTCTTCCTCACATTTTCCATTTTCTCCCGTTCTAAGGAACTCCTCTATTCTCTTCCACTTGTTTACAATTTTGAGGAAGCCTGTACAGTTAGGTAGCTCAGTCCTATCCAAGATAAAAAGTACAAACTATTATGAGTGGTCACCTTCACAGATTTACTCATATTGATTTGATGAGGGTATTGTTAACAAAGCAGAATTTGAAATGTTGAGATTATATGGACATTTTTGAGTAGCTGAGCCTTATCAAGGGAGGCTTCATATAGTATATATGCTATTTCTGGAGATAAGTGGAATGTGACACTATAAACATTAGGGTAGGGCAGATAAAGGGCATCATTACTATGAGACTAATTTAACACAGCTCTAAATTCCTCATGCAAGGGACTCTTTAGTTTCAAGAGTTCCTATGAAACTGGCTCTTCTAAATAAATGTATGCATCCTAGTAAAGTCGTCTAACACTGTCATTGGGAAATTGTATTGTTTTGGCCTGCACATAGTTTAAGCACATTTTGTTCTTAGGAACATACAAGGCAAACAATTACTTGGGCTATATACATCTTTAAGATGACCCTTTACAATCACTTAGCATTGCTCATGTCCTAAACTGGGCAGGGCAGAATATGATAACCCTGCTGGAAGTTTGTATCTACCCATGTAGTCATCAAGACCAGCCTTATAGTTAACCAAAGTAGTACTTTGACATGTACCAGCAACTTATTCCATAGTCTAGGAATATGTTCATTTTGGAACCTATCTCTCCAGCAAGTCTTTGTAGGTGTAGATTTAGGTTCTTAGTGTTGGTGATTGTAAAGCCATTGGTTTTATAAAGATGTTGAATGTGAGATAAGATTGGGTCTTTCATGTCTCAAAAAGCAAGACATTGGTCACTTTGCATCAACCTTTTGGATAATGATTATAAGGGGAGTCACGTTCATTCATCAGGGTTGTTGAACAATTTAAGACCTTTCATTTTCTTAATTAAAAATCTTTGGGGCCTTTCCAGTTGAGCAATATGCTGGGAAATGTACATACCAAAGGGGGTGCTGTTTTTAATGATTGGTGTGATAAAGGAAGAGTACAGTGGCAGGATAACTTCTTTGCATCATGGAGATATTCACTTGGAAATCAACAGGTCCACACAGAAGTATTCCCTAACTATGGTGGAAACATGATGCTCAAATGAGAGCAAGTTATCCACTCATGTACCAAAGTCTGTTATGCCTCTGTCTGACTGAAGATGAGTACCATTTATAACACATGAGGTGGGAGGAAATTTTAAGCCAAATGTTACTTTGCTGTACTATTTTTTCATTTAGTTTGAGAACATATTTGACGTACCAGATATGTGCATATGCCACTCCTTGCTGGAGCTGTTTTTTTTTTTTTTTTAAATCAATTAATGAGTGGATAACAATGCCCAATTGGCAGTCATTATCAGTCTTTGTCCACCACACTTGTAGGAAATTGGCTTGGATGACTGAAAAACAAATGTTGTTTTAATAAGTTTATATGTTCTGTTTACACATTTTTAACCATTGTTATTAATATGGCTTTTCAAACTGTTAGTAACTAGTGCGTAATTTGTAGTAACAACTTAAATGAATGGAGCCTTTGTTAATTATATCTCTGTTTATCTTGTACTATCATGAGCTGACCCGTCTTGGGAAAGGGGTAAGGCTATTCATGTACACTAGGAAGATTCATGCATAGGGTCTGTGTCTTCAGGAAATCAACACACAAGAAAAGGAAATTGTAAAACAAACAAAACTGGCATTTCTTCATGTATTCTATTCCTCCTAGTACGGTGATAAAATGAAAGAGGTATGCATACTAATAAGAGTAAGGATTACTGATCTGCTGTTATATTAACTGTGAAAAATGGTTTGCTTTTCACTCAAAAAAATACTCAAGTATAATATGAGTAACTATATGATACGAAAAATATACCATTTTGAAACCTACCCAGCTTCTATGAAATCATTAGCCATTAAGCTTTGGCAACAAACTGTAGTGAGAGAGAGTAATTAAAGGCCTAGCAGTACAACTGTAATTTTTACTTCAGCCAAACATATTCTAAACTCCTTCCTTGTATACTACAACACCTTGCATTATAATGGAATAGTGGAGGTGAATAAGTAAAATTTTGTAAGAAAGTATTTAGATGACTTAAATATACCATAGTTGTAGGAAGATCAGGCTGATGTTTCAATTTCCGCCATATCTACAGATGGGATATGATTATTTATAATGTGTAAGATTCATGGACTGGATAACATCTCAGGAGAATTTTTATGTATGAGGAAAACAGTAATAAATGTAGAAAATGTTGCTATTTTTGCAAATGAACTTGCATAAAAAAGTCAACCAAGCTGTTCTAATTCTGTATCAAAGGAATACAAATTTAAATAACTGCTTAAAGATAAAATTAAATGATGAAAATGAGTTGCATTGTAATTGCTTTCAATAAAATGTAATATGTGAAATAAAATGTGTAAAATGATATAATTGCATTTGTCATAGTAAAAAATGTGTTGCATTTTAAAAAGACAAATTGATCCTTGTCTATGCACTTTTTCAAAGTCTAATGTGGTTTAGGGATGTTGAACTTAGTTAAAGATGAGTTATGTTTAGGCTTTGGCTTGCTGAATCTTATGATTTCTGTGCTCCAGTTGCATATGCAACTATGGAAGCAATAAAGAATCTTCCAAATTTTGAATCAAAACAACCACAAATGGACTTCCAGAATTGGGCTCAAGAACTCAGACTGTGTCTTTAGCTGCTCTACTCCTCATTTGCAAATAAGAGATTAAAATAAGTGAAAAATCAACAAAGCTCTGTGGATTGAAAAAGAAAAGTAACTTGCTATCCCATCAGAATACAGGCAATAACAGATCAAAAGTCAAAAACGGCTAAAAAGTGAAGGAAACAAACTCTGCTAATGCCAATTCCACAGTGATAGCAACCGCAAGAGATGGTGGCAGAAAATGAAAGATGGAAATCAGATTGCTTGGCAAAATGGGAAGAAACTCTGAAAGACATATTCAGAAAAGTGTGAACTGTAAATATTAAACTAGAAGAATATAAAAAAACTACAGGCAAAACACTAACTGAAGTTACAGAAGTGGCAAATTCACACACTAACATAATATAAAACTTGCTATTGGAAAACAAACTATTGAAGGAGAGTCCGGTTGTATTGGATGCTAAGCTGGATTTACTAGAGGTAAACTTAACTGACCAGGAAGACTGATCATGGAGGAAGAATCTGAGATTCATAGGAATCAGAGTAGGACGGGAAGGAAAGGATTGTGCAGCCTACACACAAGATAATAATAGGTGGACAGGCCTAAAGGAGGAAGCATCAGACCAATTAGATGACCAAGGGAAGGGTCTTTACCAATGTTGGTATGCTTTTTTAACTCATATGCCTCAAAATAACTGATTCTTTTGATAATGTGGTGGTCAGGGGAAAAAGGAAATGTATGAAAAGGAAAAAGAGTATTTGTGGATAATAACTTTTCTGCAGCAACCCGATAGTGTAGGGCAGCTTTCACACTTATCAAAAACAGTGCAAGCAGGATGGTCTAAAAGTCAAACTTCTCTGCCTAGCAATTCTAACAATATATCTCCAGGATGCCCCAAACTTTTCAATCCCCCTCAACAGGCAATGGATAACTGGGGGAAATGATCAGGCCATTCCAAAGAGAAACATACAGAGAAAGAAATTAGGACTGGAGACTAGCAAGGAGCGGAGGTTAATCAAATGCCTAAAATTTTTCCCAGCCTTCTGAAATATAACAAGAGACAGTGAAACTTTATAAATGCTGACAAAAAAAGGGAGAAGAAGCAGTGCATAGAGGAAACTGCACAGAAGGGCTAACACTCTGAGTTCCATGCAGCAGGCCTACATTTTATGAGAAAGAGGAAGAGACTGAATTTTTGGACTCCAAAAACAGTTGTGTTTCCTTTAAAACTAGGTAAAATTAGTTAGAATTGAAATTATTCAACCATTCATTTTTGTATGACTGTCTTGTTTCAACTTTTCTGTCAACTTGCCTCTAGGGACAATTGCTTCTAATAAAAATTGTTAGGAATTGGGCCCATCATTGCCATGGGGTGTGGTTGGGGCTACATGTAAGGTAAGGACAACGCAAACAGTAAATAGCAAGGAGGGGTAATAGGGGGTGGATGCAGATTAGACCAAAATTAAATTGAAAAGTTATTATTTAGTGCATCTGTGAAAGGGACAGGCTCCAGCCAATAAAATGCCTAATCCAATTGCTGACATGAAGGGTGTCATGAATATATGATGAAGAAAAGGGGAGTAAAGCTCACACATACTAAGCAAAAGTATACAGTCATACATCAATGAGTATCTAGAGCCAGCCCTAAAATAAAAGTTAGAGAAATGAAACACTGATATGGGAGATGATGAGAAATGTGGGGTGATCTAGGCAGTATAGAGTCATTCCCATCATATAATAACAAGACGAAATAACATAGATGTACTGGGCTTAGTGTGATTCTTGTTAGGGTTAGCTGGTGCCAAACTATCTCGTAAAAAAAAAAAAAAGAAGAAACGATCAGAAGCGGAAGAGGTCATGACAAAACCTAAAGTATGAAGGAATATACCAATAATATAGAAGCAGTCAGAGAAGAAGGAACAATAAAGAGGAGCAGAATCATGGACTATGATGTAGTTTTATGAGAAGAGGTGAATAAGGGGAAAATATAGATAGTCATAGATTATGTGATTGAGGGGAGCCTGCTACTATCCTGTGGAAGCAGCAAACATAATCTTCTTTTCACAAAGACAGAAGAGCTTAGCTGAAATGCAGATGTGCATATTAACCCATTCCTTGGTGGCCATGATAGATCAAAATAGTTCACTGAGGAAAGGAGGAAGGATTTTAAGAAGGAAAAGTATGCACAAGAGCAAGTCATTATAACTTAGCAGCACCCAGTACAGAAATCCAGGTAGGGAAGGAAACTTTAAATTAAATAAAAGATTAAGAGCAATAGGGTAGAACTCAGAAAATGCAAATTAGTGAAAGAGAGAAAACACCAAGAAGTCTGGTAGACAAGGAATCCAACAAATGAAAAAAGAGGGCAAGTTAGTCTTGGGTGGGTGGGGAATAAACAAAGATAGCGGGGAACAGTACAGTTACGTTAATGGACAACATCATTAAACCACTCCCTTGAAAAGTGAGAGGGTTAGCAAATGCAATAAAAAGAGACAGAATTTTTAACACATATTAAAACAAGAAAGTGTTACTCTGGCCATGCTGCAGGAGACTCAATTAAATGGAATGGAACAGGAAAATTTAATATGTAGAAGATTCACTCTTAGCAGGTTTGACAGTTCTAAGGTAAACAAATATGGGATACCTATTCTGGGTGATAGGAGTTTTAGTAGTTAACTGGAAAGCGTTATGGAGGTGGAGTATTGTATTTGGCAATCTGGAGACAGAGGATTAAAGGTAAAATAATTACAATAGGGAACATATATACATTCCCATGACAAAATGGAAAACAATAAAACTTGGGTTCTCTAGAATAACTTGTTTTACTGAAGGTCAGTAGATACCAGTGTGGGACTGGAATATGATCTTTGTGACTATTGATGGATTCAGCAAACAGGGACAGAGATATATAACTAAAATGGGGGAAAAAAACAAGGCAATATCTTAAGGACTTAGGTTTGCTAGATTGCCGGAAGAAATTCCAAAACAAAGAGAATTTGGAATTATGTTCTTTAATATAAAATTAGCAGACATTTTCAAGGATAGACATGATTTGGACACAAGCAGTACATGAAAAGATGGTTTGTTAGTTACACAAGGCCTGATCATCTGACCATGTATATATAGCAATGCAGGTTAATAGTCAAGAAATAAATAATGCTAGAAGGCTTCATACATATATACTACAATATGAAATGCAAAGGAACAAAATTCAAAAGATTTTAGAAGGCAAATTCTTGGAACTAGGAGTGAATATAGCAAAGGAGCAGGACCAATTAAAATGAGTATAGGGAGGAGATCCAATGAGGGGAGCAGGAAAGAAGTGGGGGTAAATAGGATAATGGAAAGAGAAAAGAAGACAACTTAGATAGTTACAGTTAAAGGGGCAAAATCTTGCCTGGAGGACAACGAAGAAATTCAAGAAGTAAAAGTGAAAGGCAATGGGCATAGCAATGTAGGAAATGTACAATACCGACACCCTTTTAGCAGGCAGAACATTAGCAAACAGACTGAGAATGCTGAAAACAGAGAGGTTAGTGCTGACTATCCACAATAAAGAGACAGGGAAAGGGTTAATGATGGCAAATAAAATCATGGGGGAATTCTATAAATACTATAAAACTCTATTTAGAGGGGAAGAATAAACAAAAGAGAGAGAGAGAGAGAGAGAGAGAGAGAGATTCCAAAATAAGCAAGATTTGGAAGCTCAGAATCTAACAGCAATCACAAAAGAAATGGAATTAAATATATTAACAGACATTACCAAGCTAGAGGTAAAAGAATGTAAGAAAAAACAACAAATACTCAGGAATAGATGGAATCCCAGAAGAGTTATGGGAACTAGGAGGGGATAACCTAATATGAATATGGATAGCCCTGTTTAATAGAGTGAAAAAAAAAACTTCAGAGAGCTGAGCTCATGGAAAAGTGGAATCATAGTAGTACTAGCCAAGAAGGGGAAGGACCTAAGACAAGTAGAGGCATATCGACCCATCACAAAATCGTGTGAATCAATGTGGATTTATGAAAACATACAACATAATAAGGTCCCTAATGCTTTTAAAAGATGCAGAGCAAATGGGTTCGGAGGTAGGAATAATTTATTTATGTATTTATTTTGTTTTACATTTGTTTACTAGGGAGGTCCGAGTGGACAGAGCTGTCCATTTTCAGTGGAGGCCCAGGGAGAAAAGCTCCAGAGCAATTGCTAACATACTATACATAAGGTATTTGCATGAGCATTGTGGTTTACACATGCAGATATAAAATATAGCAGATAATAACATATGATTGCATAAGATATTTATATAAGTATAGCGATTTAGACATACTATTAAAAGTATAGCAGGTAGTAACATATGATTGCTGCTCATACAGTACGTTTAGCAGAGATAATCTTGAAGATGTACTGAAGATAAGACAAGAAAGGAAAAACTAAAAAAAAATACTAGCCATATAATCTTGAAGATGTAATGAAGATAAGAAAAGAATGGAAAAACTAAAAATACTTGCCAGTTTGTCAAAGGAGGAGAATATAGATGTAATCTCATTAGATGCAGAGAAGGCAATCAGTCGAGTAGACTTGATCTTTCATCATGGAAACAAGAGGTTTCTCCTGACTCATTTATAAGTTTGTTTAAGGAATTATATTCAAGTGTAAAGCTAGTGATAAAGCTCCCAGGAGTTCTCTTGGGATGTATTGCCTTGTCTAGGGGCACTAGGCATGGATGCTCCTTGCCTCAGTTCTCTTTGTTTTTTATTTGGAACTGCTTGCTGAAAAACTATGTAGGTCTGACATACATGGCTATAGAATTACACAGTCAGAGCTTAAAATCAGTCTCTATGAAGATGACATTATTCTAACACTGGCAAATCCCAAAACAGATATATGTATGTTATTGGACATGGTTAAAGAATCTGGACTAATTTCAGAGTCTAAAATAAAGCTAGAGAAAATGAAGATGATAGGAACAAACTTGAGAAATAAAGACATATGGGCAGAATATCCAAATATATAGGTGGGGATACACTGAAATATTTAGGCATTTGGCTGGGGGAAAGTATTTGAAATCAGAAAGGAAGTATTATGAAACAGCATGGGCACTAATACATAAACACTTAGAAAGATGGCAAATCTTAGATTAAGAAGTATTCCAGAAGATCCAAGTTCTAAACTGGCATGTAGAGCTGCATATTTTGTATCTCACTCAATCTTTCTGACTGCCTCAGATAGACAGCAGATTAATAAACTAAAAAGCTGGATGATGGACTGTGTTCTGGAGGGAAACCCAGAGTGATATGGGAGAAATAAGTACAACCAGGAAGATGGGGAAGACTGGGACACCCTAACATAAAAGTAAATATCCAAGCTGCACATTTAGTCTGGTGGATAATGGGTTTCATAAGAGAAAAGGAAATTAAATGGAAAGGGATGATGTTTGAGAAGTCTCCATGAAGTGTGGTTTGACATAATGTGGCATTTGTCATTGCAAATCATGTCCAACATATCAGAGAAATAGTTAAAGAAATGAAACAGGTGTTTAAATAGAAAAGATTAAGAAAATGGAAGGATGCATTATTACTCATTGGTTCAAGTAAAGGGGACAAAAGAGAAAAAAAAAAAAAACAGGGGCATGGATTTGGAAAATATTTGGAACACGGGTTAGATATTGGGAGCAAGCACTATTTGATCAAAGGATCTTTACATGGAAGAATACAAGACAAAGCACTAAATTCAGGAAGGGACATAGATTTCAGTGTGGAACAACCAGAAATATAATGCACACTATTAGCAGAACAAAGTATAATTCCAACAGTAACCAGGTACCTCTGCAGGGACACAAAATCAATCCAAAAAATAAAAGCAGGCAGAGGCATGACTCCAGTTTCTTCAGCTGATTTATAACAAAACACACAAGGGGTCAACAGAAACAAATCTCACAATCTCTTAAAATGTGTTTTAGTTATTCTAGAAATATAAGAAATTACACAGATATCATAGGCAAACATTGGAATATCTTGACGTCTGATAAACAAGTAAGTAACCTGATAGGAATACATCCACAGTTTATTTTTAAAAATAAGAAGTCGCGAAGGTGACGACTATGTAATCCCAGAGATCAAACCAGGACTGAGGATACACTAGGGACTAAACCGTGCACTAGGTGCCAGTTCTGTAAATTTATAAATCAAGATATGGAGTTTCTACATCCAGACACTGGTGTAACTTATACACTAAGAACCAGTGCAAGGTGTGATACTTCACATGTGGTTTATCTTGCCACCTGCAAAGTATGTAGTAAATTCTATGTGGGAAAGACCAATAGATTATTAAGGGATAGGATCAGGGAACACCTATACCATATTAAAAAGGGTAGTGCGTTCAATGCTTTAGCAAAACATATTAAGGAAACCAATGATCAACACACCTTTACATTTATGGTATTAGGTAAATGTTATGAGAACATGAGGGGTGGTGATATCAGAGCCCAAACTGAGAACCTGGAGGTTAAATGGATTATGAGATTAAGAGCTAATACAGGACATGGTCTTAGTGACCATGTACCATTGAGACCCATCCTGAAAAATAGACCATTGTGTAAGTAGAATTTATTACATTTATGTGATATATAGATACTTGTGTGTGTGTGTGTGTGTGTGTGTGTGTGTGTGTGTGTGTGTGTGTGTGTGTGTGTGTGTGTGTATATATATATATATATATATATATATATATATATTTTTTTTTTTTTTTGTAATGTTGTCTTTATAAAATGCAGTTTTTATGTAATGAAGTTTATATATATTTTATTATGTATTTTATTGTGGGCTGAGCACAATTGTTCCTTGTGCCTTTAAGAGTTTTTTCTTTTTAATCATGTGACTAGTTAATGCTTAGCATAAGTATGGGTGTGTTGAGTGCTGTTTTTATACTCCTGAAGAAGCCTCGTGGTGAAAGTGCTTGTGTGTTTTGTAATAAATCAGCTGAAGAAACTGAAGCCTTGCCTCTGCCTGCTTTTATTTTTACTTTTTGATAATGTACACTATGCCATGGATGATATAAATAAAGAAAACTGTCAGAGGTGATAAAATAGTTAAAATTAGGAGGGACAACATTAGATAAATGAATTGTGTCAAAAATTTATAAAGCAATAAAAGACTTATAAAAGGATTCAGTTGAGAGGAATAACAAAAGATGGGAAGAAATCCAAGATAAGGAAATAATATGGGTCAGGTGGAAAGAGATTTGTGGACTGTCAAAATACTCAATAAAACAAAGGAAATTTTATATTTTTTGTGGAAATGCCTTCATAAAATCTTTTATACTCCACTAAGGTTAGGAAAAAAGTTCCAAATACTGTGCCTGATTGTTGGAGATGTGAGTTGGAAGTACATGTTTTGGGAATGTGATTTGCTAGAGGTATTCAAACAAGATTTAGGACAACTGAAAAGAAAAAATATTCAGGGGGAGGAAACAAACGAAGTGATAACATGTTGTTTGATATAATTTAGAAGACACCTGGGGGCAGAACAAAGACAGATATGGTGGACATTTATGTAACTAGGGGAAAGGGCAATGACAAAAAGATAGAAATCACACATTCCTCCAACAATCCAGTATGTAGTGAGGTTGATGATTAGTTTATTTAAAGAAGAAAACGCATACTATGAAACCTTAAACAGAATGATTTCCTGATGTGATGGCAGTATGGGAAAGAATGACATAAATCACAGAGACTTAAGGAATAAAAGGACAAAAAGTAATCATTAAAGGGAACTGACACAGGAAGGCACATCAGGGAACAGAAACAAATAAGATGAGGGAAAGGATAGAGGGAAAACTGCACTCTCATCATCTTTTCTGCTATACTTTAAATAGTTAGGTATAGCTTACAGGCTACCTGAAAAGCTATGTTTCTCTTAATTAATTTGGTGTGTATATGTGTTTATGTTAATATAGTCAACTAGTTAAACTTAAAGTAGAAATGAAAGCTAGAATGGAACTGGTCAGTTAATTAAAATGATAATGGTAAATGGGTGCCAGAAGGGGAGTCTCTACACACAGAAAATAAGGAACAAACATAGGGCAATGATGATTAGTTTCAGGAGGTTCTGAAAATTTACCACAGTAATAATTTGTAACTCATGTGATGATCACAGTAAATATCAAAGATTAGCATATTATGTTAAAATATATTAATATCAGTACTGATCCTTCATATTCATTAAATTGTGGACTGTTGGTTAATCAAAATAAATGAAGGCTACTGATAACTTGAGAAAGGCACCATACATGAGTACCAACTGCATACGGATAAAGTATGGCTATTGATATAAGTAAGTTATACACAATAAACCATCTGTAGATTAAATAGACATAAAAATAATAGTTACATGAAATCTTTTTTGGGAGATACATAACCAAAACAGACTACCAAATGTAAGTTTTACTCCTATGCACTTGCTGGATCTCCCTGCTGAAGCATACACTTGATGTTTGTAAGGAATCATAGCATGTGTTCTGGTAGTTTAACTCTTTAGTTAGAGCAGATTGACACCAGTCAGTTTATGGTTACTGCTTTTGAACATTATCTGTCTGCTTATTTTTTATTACTTGTAAAGTTCTGTGCTGTTTTCATAGTTATTTTTAAGAAATTGTTTTAACCTATTTACTTCATGGATAAATTTATTATTCAACTTTACAAGGTTGTGACTGATATTTTGTTGATTACTTTAAGGGTTTATCCTTTTTTTCCAGCATGCCTTCAACAGTGTAGTGTCCGTCATTTAAAGTGTAACTGCTCATAGGTAATTACTACTCTTTAAACATTGAAATGGCTAATTTTTAAAGGTAAACAGTATGAAGTATTTTTGTTTGTTAGTTGTTACTAACTACTGGTAGTGATACCACAAACTGGAGAATAAGAGGTGCTTGAGATGGGAACTTGGCATTTACCCTCATTCTGATAAACAACCAACATTATGGTGGTTGAAATCTTGTACAAGCAGTGATTTAAACTCAGACAATTAGCAGTGCAGTGTAAAGCTCATTTAAATGCACTAGAGCTTGGCTACTAAACAAAGCAACAGTGCACATATATTGTGCACCATTAAGTCCAGATGCCCTTTGTATATTAACTTGTATGAGTGGTGGGATTCAAACAACACGATGATTGTTCCATTACCTAAATTTTTGACAGATTAGGTGCAGAAGTTAAAACCAAATTGCCTCTGACCATTGCATATCCTATGGTTAGGAATTTACTCACTGAGAACTTTGTCAAGCTGGATAATTATGCCGTGATCTGGAAAGAATCCTTGATATGTCATATTAAACATGATAAGGATATTCTGTTTGTGGTCTGATATACTATAGTCTTCATAATGACTACAACATTTTAAGACTAATTTGCCTATTCAAATGACCACTAGGATATGTACTTAATGATAAACGAGGGACTTCAGAGTTTATATTCAGATGAAAAACTTTTTGTAACTACAGGTTTTGCACTGAACAGTTTAGAGTTTTCCTTTTATGGCAATACTGCTTTCCTAAGGCAAATATTTTCCCTTTAATGTAGTCCATGCAGCTTCAGCCAGGTGTTAAACCCTCTAAGGCAGCAGCACCAGCTGGGCCAGTCTTGTGACAATAGAGCATATGAGTACAGGGAGCCTTTTAGTCTCCAATGCAGTTCAAAGAGGATGGCTTGACATTTTACAGTGAAGAACTAGTCCTCACCAGGTTGATATTCCTAAGAAGATTACTGCACATCATGAAACATGGTTCAAAGTGCGCCCCTGCTTACATCACTAAAGTAAAAACAAAAGCCTACAGCCCACCATCTTGTCTATCCTTGCAGCTGCTCATAGCTTTGATCTCCACTAAGGTCAGAAAAATGACCAGCCCAGTTGGCGTATCACCACTCACCCCTACCTCTAAAGAAAAGCAAGGATGCAAACTTTATGTCTAATGTCTCCCTGTCAGGTTCTACTTGTTCTTGGGCTAATAATCAGACCCATGTGCCATGTGTCTGGAGTTTACCTTTCTGTGCCTTAAGAACTGTTTAGACAGATTTTTAAAAGACACCATGAAAACCTTAGCTGTAAAGATGAAGAAATTGAAAATTCTCACATCTTTTTTAAACATACCTTTAATGAAACTATAAATAATGTCAATGCCACTGAGCTATTTACCAAAGATGTACTTGTAAGCCCTCAAAAAACAACTAAACTACGCATAATAACTTGTAAATTTCATTAGAGTCATTAACAAGCACAATTTAAAACATGACCATCTCTACAGTACTAAGTCAGTGACACTGCCCATGTCAGTGAGTGAACAGGTTGCACAAACCCTTTTATTCCAAAAAGATCACAAGAAACATGGTACTTGGACTAAAATCCACATGCTGACATGGTGGTGCAGCATTAAAAGGGGTGCTGCATTCCTGAGTGTCCATCCTTCAAATGATACGTTAAACAGTCTAACTTAGTTGTAGGTTAGGTGGATATTAAAGAACACATAACACTGAAAAGAACACTTTTTTTAAATATATATATATATATATATATATATATATATATATATATATATACATATACATATTGATACACACACACACACACACACACACACACACACACACACACACACACACACACACATGTATATATTATGTATCCATTATCATCACTGTTTTCGCAACATTTTAAAAACACGCATATACTATTATTTCCTACATCATGCCATTTGTTCTCATACATATGCTGTTATTTTTTAATTAGCCTTTGCCCAACTGCCGGTCAGCCATATGCCCCTCCTTTCCAGTTAGACCATGTGTTCACCCTCAGTGGCACAACAGTTGATTGGAAATGGGTTGATGTTCAGATGCCTATTAAGGATGGTTGGAGAGGTTTTTTGTCTTTTAGCACTAGAATCTCCATGACTACCTGGCTTGCAGAGCTGTGGAAAAATGTGCAATGGGTTTTGTGCACTGATTGACCCTCACTTCCACAAGAGACTTTGCAAGGAACCAACTCTGCCTCCTCCTTACCATCATGATGAGTTGCTATCTGTCATTATCACTGTTGAACTCTCATTGTCTTACAATAGCCACAGCCAACTGGCTGTCGATTCAGCAATGAGACAATCTACTCCTTGGTTCTTAACTTTTCCAGCTCCTGATAGAGAACTCCTGCCCTTTTCTTTTGTCTAGCTTACTTTGGCAGCCTTTGTTATATAACTTTTGATCTTGTAGCCACTCATGGTCTCTCTTGCAAGCACTTAAAACCAGACTTCAATGCTCTAACCACTCACGTTCTATCCTTGGACCCAAGCTTTGGAGGGATCTTTCACCCAAATCTTAAAGACCTCTCTAATTATTCAACATTCCTCTGACACATACTGCCTATCATTTTTACTGTAGCATCTCTTCACTAACCTGTAACATGTCATTGCTCTAACTTATGTAAATACTGTACATAGTTTTTTTCTGTTCCTACCTTTTTAAATCATCTGTTTTCTATAGCATATTGACTATCCCTTTATTTTTAGTCTGAACTTTAATTGTATAAATAATTTTTATTTTTTTTCCACTTGGTATGTGATCACATTCTGGGCTGACACTGAAATCGGTTGAATGGGATCAGTACTGTACCTCAGTTAACACATTTTATAAATATGTAAATAAATATTTTCCAACTCAGTCGGTAAAATCTGGAATCAACTTCCTCCAGACCTTATAGCCCAGACTTCCATTACACTATTTAAGACCAAACTGAAACTCTTTCTTACTAAACACTGGCTTTGCTCTTGCATCAATCCTAGTTGATCTAGCTCCTCTTCGACCTCCTATTCTCCTCCTATATCCCTTATACTTTCTCCCAAATCTATTTCTTCAATTTATCTTTTTCCATTTTCGACTTGAGATATGACTATCTCAACTAAATACCATACTTCTCTAGTAACACTTTTGTTAACTTTTTTAAAGAACTTAATTCTTCTCTCCCTTTTTTTTCCCATATCTGTACTTAAATAACTTCCTTGTCTCTCTATCCCCCCTTTTTTTTTGTAACTTCCTGAAATTGTTGTTATTGCCTTGCTTATTTGTGATTTATATCCATTTGTGATTTATATCCATTGTGAATTTTGTATTTACTGTTTTGTTACCATGTAGTAGATAGCGGAGCTTTTCTCCTCGGGCCTCCACTGAAAATGGACATGTATCCAGTTGGACTAGCCCGGTTAACAAATGTAAAATAAATAAAATAAATAAATAAATACTTCTCTGAGTAAAATGCTACCCACCCCCAGGACAGATGAGTGGCTACACTCTTTCAATCCTCTTCCTCACTGCCTGTCTCCTCCAGTACTAGAGCTGCTAATTGACCCCCAGCTGCTTGAGACCCAGTAAGCCCTCTGCACCTCTGCACCATGCATTCCGACTATTACTTAATTATTAACATCAATATTCTTCTGTTCATTTAACAAGACAAAGTTTATAGCCCAAACAATAGTTTCCAAAACAACATAACAATGTCTTATCTTGCCTCTTGCAAACTATATAAAATAATTTAGTCTCTAAACACATAAAACAAACTTTAATATTTTTATAACTTTCATTCCATTATATACCAAAATAATTGCTTCTCTTACAATGTAAATATGCTCCTACATCTCCTGTCTACTGCCAAATGTTGGTTACCTTACTTTACCAAAATCTTCAGGCAGCATTTACTATTTTAAAGGTAACATACTGTAAACAAAAGGAAGTATAAAATTCTCATTGCAGTTGTATTGAAGATAATCTTTCAGATACTCTTTTTTTTTTTCCTAAACTTTTTGATTTTTCATCAGGGTTGCAAGAAGCTGTTTGAAGCTATTTAATCACAATACCTGTTAATATATTTAAGTACTTTTCTTTTTTATCAATATTTGACAAATTGTATATTATACATTAAAGGATTATTACTATCCATAAAAGAGCATGGTGATTGAACAGCCCAAAAAGTGTGCCCATTGTAAATCAAGCATATACCAATAGAAAGAAGACAAGCCACTGTGCAGCTGGACTTTCTGTTAGAATATGCACAGTAACACCATCCAAAAGATATGCTGGCATGCTTCTTATTCCCTACAAGAAGACGCACATTGAATTATTTTCTCCACACAAACTGTTTAAAAATGCAATCATGAGTTGTTTACCACAGCGTGTATAATAAAACTTACAGATTTTTATGCTAGGAATGCATGTGCAATCATTTCCATGTCAACCCCAAATGGAGATAATACTCCTTTTTTACCAACATCAGTCCTCAATGATTAGACAGAATTAACAGTCCAAAAATAAGACTCTTTCTGAAAAAAATTCAAACTCTGGGGAGGAGGAATAGACATCAACCTTCTATGTAACTATTTCCATATACATGCAGAGCACAGTATAAAATGGTCCATACAAGCAGATGCTGGTTGGACAGCACTAAAGACATTTTATAGAATGACCTTACTTGGGAGAGGTAAGAATTTTTTTTTCTTGAATAATATCATGGTATTATAATGATAATTCACTCCTGTGTGGGGGTAATTCAGGATTTATCCAGGGCTGTCTTTGTTTCATCACTTAGGTTTTAACCTATTGATCAAACCACGCCAACCATGGACAAATTCTTAATTACCTATACCCAGTCATGGATTATTGCTAAAATATAAACTTGTTTTTTTGATTTCATTTCAATTTCTCTAAAGTTTCTTTTTCAAATTTTCAAACATGACCATAGTTATGTTTAATGCTTACTCATTTGTGAAGGGTTTTGCTCAAACATGGTCTGAAGAAAGATTAAAAGAGCAAAAAACATGCAAAATAAAAACAATGAAGGAAACATCTTTAGCCATTCCTCTTCTCTTCTAAGAAGCATCATCATTTTATAGAGCATAACCTACTACCCAATAATTCTGCAAAGTAAATCACCTCCAATTTGTTTGGCTGTGGAAGTTAACATGATCCTCCCATATGCATTTCCTGATGCCCTAACCTTGTTTTTAAATATAAACCCTTTTTGGAATGAAATGCTAAACATTTTCCAAACTTAAATCAAGTCACAGGTCATATATTTAGGTCCCTGAAATGGGTAGCTCAAGTCACATTTGATTTACAGATTTACAGCAAATTCATTAGGTTTGGGTCGACGATTGCTCTGTAAGCCAGGCATAAGTCTCCCCTTAGAAGTCTATATGATACTGAGTATAGTGACAGGCAATTTAGTTGGTCTGTGTAAGGAATGTGCTGGAGTCCCTTGATCTTCTTAGTTAGAAACCTCTGAGGTCTCTCCAGTTGCTGCAGATGCTTTGAACAGTACATGCTGAAGGGGGCATTATACTTAATTATAGGTCTGATTACTGATGAGTATAGAGGGGATATAACCTCCTTTTCTCTAGAGGCGATGCCTTTGCTAATCAAGTGTGCTATGTAGAAAGCCTTCCTTACTACAGTAGACACATGATGGTCAAAGGTCACAGTATACTTGTGATCCCAGATATCTTATCACTTTATAGGTACACAGGGTATTGTTGTTAATCTGAGAGTGTGAAGAGACATTGTTTTTACCGATGGGAATGATGATGCATTTTTTTGCATTCAGTCTGAGACTATGACTAAGACACCAGTAATTGGTCTGCATAAGATCATCCCGAAGGACAGACATCATTTGAGGATTCAATAATTGCATCCGGTTTGCAGTTGCCACAAATATGGTCAGCCTCAGCCTCTTAGTTTTGGCCTGAAATTCTGAGAAGTATATACCAAACAGTAGAGGGCTCAGCACTAACCCTTGTGGCACCCCACTGGTAACAGGTCTGCTGATTGATGTGGAGTCAACCACTTTGATAGTATGGGACCAAATTGTGAGCCAGTTGGCAACCTATCTTACAATAAAGAGGTTTACATTCAGTTTACTAAGTTGTGGCACCCCACTGGTAACAGGTCTGCTGGTTGATGTGGAGTCAACCATTTTGATAGTATGTGACTGGATTGTGAGCCAAGTGGCAACCCATCTTACAACAAAGAGGTTTACATTCAGTTTACTAAGTTTACTAGTAATGCTTGAGTGTGGGATTGTATCAAAGGCCTTTGTTAAGTCGAGGTATGCTGTGTACACAGATTTGCCCTTGTCAATGACCCTGGTCACATTTTCAAAGAAATCTACCAGGTTTAACAGACAAGATCGCCCTTGATGAAGGTGAATTGGGTTGGATTCAGGGTTTGGAGGTCGCATATACCCTTTTTTATGAGGCACATGATGATACGTTCCATGGTTTTGCAGATGAGGCTGATCAGACTTATGGATCTATAATTCAATGTGTCTGCTGCTAAGCCACCTTAGTGGAGGAGAATATATGTTGCTGTTCTCCACTCCACAGGAACAAAGCCTCTGGTTAGGCTGTGATTGAACAGGGTACTTAATGGTGATGCCAGTTCATGTTTTAGTTTGTTTCGAAGACAGCCTGGGATGCCGTCTGGTCCAAAGAGGCTGTGTTTTTTCCCTTAGACAAGGCTTTAATGACCAGCTCTTCAGATGTTGGGGGGGGGGGTTAAGGGCAAGGTTTCTGATAGGTTTGGTAGGGAAAAGGGGAGTGAAAATTTCACCAAATCTGCCATTAGCAGGTATGCTATCACTGCGAGTTCAGTGTCTGTGATACCGTTAGTCACTAGTTTGGCACATGCTTGGGTCCTACCTTTTAGGCTATTTACATAGCTGTAAAAGGTCTTATGGCTGTCCATGGCTGTGATTGCTAAATTTTTCTCAAAGTTACCCTTAGAGGATTTAACATCTTGTCTTACTTGCCTGTTGAGGCTGAGGAGGGTGCTTTTCCATTGTTGGGGCCTTGCCTTAGTTTTCGTAGACAGCAACTTTTTGTTTTTGTTATAAAGTCTGTTAATGCCAGATGCCCACCAGGGCAGCTTGTTTTTATTTGGGGTTCTGGTTTTGATTCCCTCTGGAACAGCTGAGACTATATACTTATACAAGTGATTGTACAGGGTTTTAGTCTAAGCTTTGGTGTATTCACCACTTTCATCTGGAGGTGGGGCTTGGAAGTCATTTATACCTTCCCCTAGAGGGTATAGTTTGCTTTGCTTGAAATTTTTTAGTCTAACTAATCCCTTTCTGAGTTCTGATGTTAGTGGCGGCTCAGAGGCATCTGATTTATGGTCAGATTTGACTAATGATTGTCCAACAGATGTGGTGGTGCATCTGTTTGTCATGTTAGTCAGGACCATATCTAGTATGTTTTTTCCTCTTGTTGAAGCTTGAACAATTTGTTTCATGACATTTGAGTTAAAGGCGAGGAACTTGTGCTAGTGAGTTAGGGCTAGAATAGGTTTCCCAGTTAATGGTGGTATAATTGAAATCCCCCATGACCAGAGAGTTTGGCAATATTTGGATTGACTCCAGTTTGGTCAAGTAGGCCTCGCACACCTCATGATTTATGGAGGCGACCTACATCTAGCTATGATTTGAATGGAGGTCTTACCCACAATAATCAGAACTTGGAGTAACTCCATGAAGTTATCCAATCTAACTCATTGGAAGGTGAATTTAACCCTAATATTGATAGAAATACCACCTCCTTTGGTTCTCACACATTCATTTTGCAGTCTGACGGTATAGAAGGCATTGTAGCTTTGCATGGATAGAGTACTCTCTGAGACCTTAAACCAGGTTTCTGTGACTGCACAGACATCTACATCCTCCAGTGATAGAAGTGCTTCCAGGGTGTGCAGTTTTTGATTTAAGCTACTAGCATTTATCAGCATAACCCTTATTTTGTTATAGTTGGTAATTTTCATGTTGGCAATTTTGTTTTTGAGACCTTACCTAAAAAAAGGCAGTATGGGGTGGCAAGAGCCTTTGCCAGCAGCCAAAAGCCCAGTGGTGCCAGGTGCAAACCGTTACTGGCAAAGCAGAGAGTTTTGTTGATCATGTCATCCCAGGCTGACAGAAACTGGATCCCCTTTGAGTGACACCAAAAATAAGCCAATTATTGAAACTGATCCTTTTTTATACTGTGACATCATTCTAGGTGAGGGTAATATGCTAGTCAAGGCTAGGAACATAACTTCCTGGGTCACATACAGGGAGAGCTTAATCATATCTCTCTTCATATAGTCCAGACAGGTATATCTCAGGTCATTCACTCCAACATGAGCTGTGACAGAGTCATAATTGTACTTGTTGCCGAGAGACCTGAGTGTGTGTGTGCAATCTGATGAATCCTGGCACCAGACAGGCAGCTGTCAGTGACTTTCTCCTTATCTAACCTGGTGAGTGGGACATCTGTGTGTCTCACTATGGGGTCTCCAGTGACAAGAAAATTTGGTTTCTGAGTGTTACGCCTGAAGGGCTTGAGAAGGTGAGACACTAGTGTTCCTTTGTGTCTTTGGTGCTGTGGAAACTGTGTTAGTTGTAGCAGTCTTTTGTTTTGGAGGTCTCTAGTGTTTTAGTAAGTTTTTTTTTTTTAACGATATGATTCGGTAAGTTTTTGAGGAACCTCTGTGTATGTTGATTTATGTGTTTGTTGTGTACTATGTGCAGAGTCATTGTTCACTGCTGTATTTCCCACACCTCCTCCCACTGTGCTCTTTTCATCTCCACTCTTTCTTGCCTACACCACCTAACCTGGATTAAGAAATTTAATGTTTCTGCATTGCGATCCCATACATATCTGTTAATTAAACTTGCCCTGTTAGTATGTACTTTGGCCCATTTTTGCCAAGGTAAAACAATTTTCCCTGGTTTTCTGGAGGCCAGGCAAATCTTATCTTAATTTAAGTGTAGATTAACCAGTCCTGAGTTCCCAGCCTAAATTTAGAGATTGATGGGATCCTTGTTTTGCAAGTTGTATACATCCACTCTCCAACCCCCTTTGAAATCCCCTTATCCTGAGAAATTATTCCAACAACCTTTGTAACCTCAGAATGATGCCAAATTACTTCAGTGGGACCCTTGTTCCAGCCCAGTCAAATAAATCTCATGTAGTCTTCATAAATATGAGTTAACATCTCCTCACAAAACCCCTAGAATTGTCTATACTTACTCCTGTCTTTCTCTATCACCCAGATTCTGAATATTACAGAGCATTTCATGTGATTGGAACACTATTGTATAGGTTGCTAGATATGGCACTCCCAGTCCACCATAATTTTTGGGTAAATATGCAAACAAAGCAATGATTCAACTTGTATTGACCTCCTTATGGCTTCCTCTATAAACTCTTGTACAACATTGATGCTGGAGTGAGTGGCCAGAATAAAGATATTTCTAAAAAGATATAGTATATGTGGTGGAATCATAGTTTGAATAGCCTTTATTTTCCTCACAATAGTACAAAAGTTTGCTACCTTGGCTAAGAGATATTTTACTTTCTACAATAAGTTGTCCATGTTATTCTTTATTGTTTCACTAAATGATCCCTGTAATATTAAACCTAAACATTTAGCCTGTTGGGTTAGGTGCATCTCTCATGTAATGGGATTATCTAGCAAGTAAGCCTTATCCCTGCATTTAATTCTCATAGACTTGGCAAATTGCATTCCATGCCTGGGGCTCTTCAAAAGTCTGAAATACCTGCTGATCCTCTTTAATGAATTTTTGGGAGATTCGTACTCAGCAGGAAGCAGTCATCTGCAAATGCAAAAAAAAGCATCTTCTGTTACTTCCCCATGTTGGTAGATTCAATTACATATTTATACTGCCCAAAAGAGTCAAAACAGGACCTAGAACACTATAGGTTCAAATTCAGCAACCAGAACAAGTGAAGAAAGTAATAACAAAATTTGAACCACCACGCTGTAAAATACCAGTTATTTATTAAGACACTCAATGTAAATGTTGCAATATTCTATTTTTTAATTTGCAGTTGGTTTTATCCACATAGAATGAATAGCAGTCCTTGCACTGAGCTAAGTAGACAACATCTGTTGTATGACAATCTGCATATGATGCCAATGAATATTGTTTACTGGTAAAAGGATAGATAAATAAATTGTTCTTCTTAATATATTTACAGGCTTTGCAATGTTGACATGGGAAAATTCCCTGATGTGTGATATTATTGGTACATCTCCTAGATCTCTCATTACATAGCAGATCTTTTAGGTTTTTAATTTGTTTGAAACAGAACAGTGGTTTGTGAGTTAAAATTTCTTTTAATCTATCATCCGTGTATAATATACCCCAGTTTTTCCTGATAATATCACAAATACCTCCTATGTTGTTACTATACTTCAAAGCTACTCTTAAAGGTTGTCCCAAACACCCTGTATTATTCTGGTAATCAGTTTTATCACCAGGAAAAACAAGGTTCAGCCTTAGTTCATCTTTTGTTAGTACATTCCTGATAGGCTAATTTTATCTTATCATCCTTGTAGCCTCACTCATGAAAAGTATGCTTTAACTTTAGTGACTTTAAAACACATTTCATTTGTGCATAGCCTAGATGTTCTGTAAAACTGTCCCTTAGTTATATTATCAAACACATGCCTAGGATGCATGCTATTGTAGGGTAGAAGCGTATTGAGCCAACAGTCCTTTCTATATATCATGCCGTCAATTACATCATGATCATTTCTAGTCAAAAGAACATCTAGAAAAATCTATACTACTATCAGAACAGGTCACCTTAAATCTTAAATTTTTGTGGGTGAAACACCCTGTAATACCAGACTTTAAAGCCTATCCTAAAATACACAAAGATATTCAGGACCCACCCCTATGTCCCATTGTTTCTGGTAGACAGTGGGTCACAGAACATGCCTCCATCTGGATAGAATCTCACCTCAAGGGTAGCTTAAGCAAAATATCAAGAGTTTTGAAAGATACAGCAAATTTTTTGGAGTCCCTACACTCTTATCTTAGTCTAATGACTGATAACAGCAGATGTTTATTTGTAACACTGGATATAAATAGCTTATTCACAGTTATTTCTAAAGACTATGGGTTAATGGCTATAGAAAGAATTTTAAGTAATGATACTTGTTTAACACCTATTCACGTTACTAAGAAAAGCAGGTACTGGCCACCACACTGAACAGCTTCAAAACTTTTATTTAAAACACAATTACAAAATTTTAAAAACACATTACATTACATTCCATTAAAGTAGCTTCACCCCTCAGAAGACATTGATAAGTTATGCCACACACTATGTTGTTCTTTTGCTGTAGCATCTTCTAGCTGGGTAGATCTCCCCCAATTGAAAAAGGGTCCACCCTGAGCTAGAAACAACTCGCCTCCTTTGCTAAAACAAACATCTATGCCCAGATAAGGAGCCCTTGTGGCTGCTAATGGGTTAAGGTGGACCTTTAGTAACTGTACTATAGAAAGTATTCTCCTCCACCCTTTATCAATAACCAATAAAGCATATCTATCCAAAAAAGGTTAGCATTTTAGAGGCATCCATTCAATATTTCTCCTTTATTTAGTAGTACAGGCCAATTTTAATTTCAGTCTTATGATATGACCATTAGTTAACAACAAATAAACATACTTTTTCTCCGTAAAAGTTGTAAGATGAATCAAAACACCCATCTGGCTTCATTCCTTGAGCATACATCTTCACTGCAGCTGAGTAGTACTACTAGATATGTGATAGTGAAAACAAAAATGGAAGAGGGTGCATAAATGGCTGCATTCAGGTTATGATTATAATGAATGAAAAACAAGAAAAGGAGTAGCCACCACCACAGCATAACCAAATTCAAATATATTGAAGAGCATTGCAATATATTGCTTTAAATTATATTATTCCCCTTCTTACTGTATGGACCACAGGTGTTAGTCCACTACATGGAGAGGATATATAAATAAAAAATGAAGTAAAAGAGGGAATAGAAATGTTTATGTGCAATATTCCCAGAAAATACAGTCTTATGACTAAGTGCAACAACTATCAATCAAACTTTAACATATTGTAGTAACCTCTAACTGCACTTATTTTTTTTTTACTGGGCAGCAGCTATAATAAGGTAGCTACTCTACCAAGAGATACATGTAGGAACATAAAGGGTCATAACTGCCCTCAAATATAATGTAGAATCCCAGAAAGTCCACATGAATAGTCACAATATTCTACTAAATCTATGAGGATAACATTATGCCTGAGGGATAAGGGATAGGCCCTGTACATCATAGAGTTTAACTTAGTGATCCTTTATACTTTAGTCCAACTTGCTCAGGTCCTTAGAGCTCCAGCAATACTCATCCACAAAGTCTGAGTATCCCAGAAAAATCTTAGACCATCAACTATCCCTTGCTGTTTATTTTATCATCAAGTATGATTATAATCTAATGACTTAACTGGATCTTGGTGGCATTTCTCATTCTCCCCCATTGTTTGTCTTGTTTAGAGTAATAAGAAAATCTAACTCTCTCTGGGTAGTTTTTTTTATTCACATTGGGAAAACAGCCCTCCTTCATGAGTCATCCACTGGAGACCAATGAACTGGCCTAAAACCTTTAAGCTTTCCTGGTTGTGTCGATGTGGGAAGGTCAATTTCAATTGTAGAGCTCGATCAAATTCCCCTACTTGCCTAGATTGCTTTGTCTTATTCTGTGCTGGAGATTTAATAGGCGACAATGGTCTCTGCCTCTTTTTTTTTCCTGTCATCTCCCATTCCATCTATTTATCTTTCCATTGATTGTCATCATCTTCCCTCTTCAAGTGCAATATCTGGTCTTTAAGTCCTGTCAAAAAGCAACTGGATTCTTTAATAGCATGGAGAAGGATCATTTTCACCCTTTTTATGCCATAACAATTGCCATATACACCAACATTTTCCCTATATCTACAGCCTACCAGTTCTTTTTTAAACTCCAGCATCCTCTGTCTCAGTCCATGCAGCCTGCTTGAATAGTCTACTAGGAGATATATAGTGCTCTTTCTCCAGGAGATACCCTGGTTGTTTCAAGGAAATTGGACTAACAAACCTCTCATTCTCAGTGATTAAAGCTCCAGCAAAATGTTCCTTAGTCATCTCTTCCCATGCTTCAGTACTCCAAATCTATGAATTCCCTCAAGTGAGGTGTTAAGGTAGGAGCGGGTCCAAATGACTATTTTAGGTTAATATTCCAAAATGGAATGCAAGTTCCTGTACATTACAGTCTCAAGAATATCTTTGACCTTTAATTTAATTCATCAGAGCCTATTTTCAATCTCATCCATTTTCACTGTCTTCTTTGCAAGGTCTACTAGCAGGGCAGTACATTTCTTCTTATTTCGGGATATTTGCTTTTACAGTGATTTAGTCCATTGTCATAGCTCCACCTTCTCTTCTTCAAGCAGTTGAACACATGTCTGATGTTTATGACAGACCTCCATTTTGATTGCCAAGAAGCACAGGAGTTCAAATAAAATTAGCAATTTTTCATCTGACATTGTCTTTTAAAAACAATCAAGTGTTGCTCATGCACCTCATTGCAGGAGTTCTCTTCCTCCATTATTCACTGCAATAGCTAACCAAAAGCTCACTCTATCATAGTCTTTGGGCCCAGTGTAGAGGGAGAAACATAATTATATATCCAGCTTAGCTCAGGCCAGCTGAGCTCCCAAAGACAATAAGATTTCAAAATAACACACAAAATGTTTGTTACAGTACACAATTATAGTGGAAAGAAAGCAATAGTGAACAGCATAATAGCAATAATATATGACCTTATACACAGTAAGATTTGATAGTAGTACACAAGTATAGTTGTTAGCATACATAGTTACAGTAGTAAGAGTGCAATACTCAAATTCAGTATAATAACAAAATGAAGGATGAACAGGTAGCAAAAATTAAACACAAAATACTATATAAAAGCAGACTTCGATGACACAATAGCAAGACTGGAATTTGGCTCAAATGCAACACCCCAAGCACGTCAGTGCTTGACTGCTACCAACAAAATGAAGATAGGATGGCTTGTGTAACACAAAATATAGGCGTCTACAAGTTATTAGGGTTATCAGTATCTAGGCCTCACTGACATTTCTCTTTTTCCATTATTTAGTCATTTGGTCTTGTTTAGAGGACTGAATCAGGAAGTCCCCCTTCCTTGTGGTACTTGTTCTTGACCAGTTGTTGGCATGGGAAAATACTCCTCCTTCACAAGCCACAATAATTTTTCAAGAATTTATCAGGATTAGTTGACGTGCTCTTGGATGCAGCAAAATACAGCTAATGTCAATAAGTAGCCTAAGTATAAAGGGAAATGTAGATATCAATAACTGTTAATGAAGGCTGAGCATTGGTGTGGGAACAACAAAGGAAACTATAACAGTATCAATTTGAACAGCTGGCCTGCAGGCAGCAAACATTTATGTCAAAGAAGCAACAGAAACAGCAGCATACAAGGCAGTGCTGCCATTTGAGAGCAGCAAAAAGTTCCTTAAAATAGAAAAAAGAAACACAGCAACAGTTGAGTAGCAACCATTAGCAGCTATGAAACCTAGTAGAAGGACCAAGGGGAAGTGATATCTGCATTGCTTACTGTACTTATTTCCTTGTTTCATTTGAAAGAAAGTTACTGTTTGTCGTTTTTGCATTTAAGTTACCTGTAACACATTTCATTTGAGTTACCTGGCACTTGCTCACTAAAGCAATTATATAAGTCAACACTAAAAAATTAAAAGCACTACACCCTCACAAACTCCCTTTGAGTACCTTGATCCCAATTGGAATTCCCAATAGTATTCTAGCATGTCCAAAGGTCAGTTGTCAATCTCCTCTCCGGTCCAGCTGGTGAATCTGGGAATCTTGAGGCAATGTTACAACTGCCTCATGTACACAGACAACCCTCTCCTCCTCCCAACAAATTCAAACACATGTGAGAGATGCAACCATATAGCCAAACTGGAGGCTAAGCTCTCTCAACTCAGTACTGACCTAACCAGTCAGGAGGAGAAGAAACCACACTCACTACAATTTCAGTCTCACATAGACCTACCAAGACAGCAAACCAAACACATAAACATACAAAAACATACTCGGAGGCTCTAAATAAAAATCTGCCTAAGCAGCAGAGACTTCCAAAGCAGACACCCAAGCAACCGCTACCCCAAAACAAAACACGTGCAACACATAGCTCACAAAGCCAGTGTGCCGAACAGTCATAGCCCTTAAGGCTAAACAACACACCTGATACACTTGTAATAGGTGACTCTATCGTCAGGCACACTGACGTCCCGCTCACCAGGCTGAACAAGGAGAAGGTCACGGTGAGCTGCCTGTCGGGTGCTAGGATCCGCCACATAACACAAGCACTCAGGTCACTCCAAGGCAAGTACAAATATGACTCAGTCATTGTCCATGCTGGTGTGAATGACCTGAGACGTACCTCCCTGGACTACATGAAAAGAGACATAGAGGAGCTCTCTGAGCATGTAGCCCAGGCCAGTATGACCCTGACATTGAGTAGCATCTTACCCTCACCAAGAATGATGCCACAATATGAAGACAAGATGATCAATTTCAACAATTGGCTTAAGTATTGGTGTCATTCAAAGGGGATCCAATGCCTGTCAGCCTGGGATGACATGCTCGACAAGCCACGATGCTTCGCTAGGGACAGCTTGCACCTGTCACCCCTGGGCTTTCGGATATTGGCAAAGGCTCTTGCTACCCCCATAGTGCCTTTTTTAGGCAAGGCTCAAAAGACAAACCCACCTCCATAGGTATCACAAGGGATAAGAAACTAAGAGTAATGCTACTCAACGTCAGAAGTCTAAACCTCAAAATGCATGAACTCAAAACTCTCCTTAGCATGGAGAACATCGATATCTGTGCAGTTACAGAAACCTGGCTCAAGGCTCCCAAGAGCACCCCAGCACTACCAGGTTATACCTCATACCATGCTTTTCGGCCCGAAAACTTGGACCGAACCACAAAAGGAGGGGGAGTATCAATATTCGGCAAAGATACCCACACCTGCAGGTTGGTGACACAGCACGAAGCATCAGAGACTATCCATGTGCAACTAACAGTGGGTAAAACTGCCTTCCAGTTTATAGCCTGCTACAGACCACCCTCCCAAACCCAGGAACCCCACTCGGCCTTCCTGAGAACACTGGAAAATATGAAGGTCTCTCCAAACACCATTATATTGGGCGACTTCAACTACCCACACATAGACTGGGAGCATTACTGTAGCTCCAACACCCTAGCCCAAAGGTTCCTAGAATTTATAAACTCAAATGCTATGGAACAACTTGTTACCACTCCCACAAGAGAGGAAAACATACTGGACCTGATCATCACCAACATGGGGACTCTATGCTCTAGACCAGAAGTGTATCCCTCACTGGTAAGATCAGACCATAAACTAATCTCACTGGATATTCACATCCCGACCCCACCCCCTGCCCAGAAAACCACAGTGAAAAACTTCTCTAAAGCAAATTTCACACTCCTCAAAACCGAGGTGGAATCCTTCAAAGCCCCTGGGCCTGTGGAAAATACGGCCCAGACCGCAGAATCCTTTATAAACGCATTCTATGAACACCTTCAGGAATGCATGGATCATGCAATCCCAAATAAAACCAAGACCCAATCCTCCAAAGGCAGACGTCCTGTCTGGTGGACCCCAGCCATCAACAAACTATACAATAGAAGGAGGAAGCTACTACTTGATAGAGCAAAATCCTAAATAGGGAAGGCATCTCTGATCAGTATTAGCAAAAAACTACGGGCACTCATAAAATTGTCTAAGGCTAGCTTAGAGAGAAAAATTGCACAGGACACTAAGGATAATCACAAGGCTTTCTTTAGTTATGTTAGGAACCTGGGTGGGAATTCCCAGATATGCTCAAAATTAGTCCAAAATGACAAAAAATACACCAAACCCACAGACATTGCCAACATCCTAGCTGACAGGTTCAGCGCAAACTCCCCCCCCCCACACCAAAAGGGCAAATATCTATCCCAGCAGAGTGCTGTCTCCCTGACATCTCAGATGCTCAGTAAGAGCCGCCCTCTCCAAAGCAAAAAACACAGCATCAATGGGACCAGACGGTGTCCCGGGCTGTGTCCTACATGAACTCCAAGAAGAGCTAAACCCAAACCTAAAACTACTGTTCAATCTCAGCCTTACTACAGGATATGTACCCAAAGAGTGGCGTACAGCAACAGTGGTCCCTCTCCAGAAAGGTGGTGCCTCAACGGATCCTGGAAACTATCGCCCCATAAGCCTGACTAGCTTGGTCTGCAAAGCTATGGAAAGGATCATCATGGACCTCATAAATAAAGATATTGGGGACCTAAAGACACTGGACCCTACCCAGTTCGGCTTTGTTAAGGGAAGATCCTGCCTCTTAAACCTGGTTGATTTCTTTGAAACAGTCACCAAGGCCATTGACGAGGGGAAGGTGGTCCACACAGCCTACCTGGACCTCGCAAAAGCCTTCGATACAATACCCCACTTGGGCATTATAGATAAGCTCACCAGCTTAAATATAAACCCCTATGTCACTAGATGGGTTGCAAACTGGCTCAAGGACATAACCCACATGGTTAGAATTGCTGGAGCCATGTCAGACTCCAAACCAGTTACAAGTGGCGTCCCACAAGGCTCAGTCCTGGGACCTCTCTTGTTCGGTATATATTTCTCGGAGGTACAGGCCAACACGGAAGGACTGTGGCTGACCAAGTTCGCAGATGACAGCAAACTGGGCGCCATAATAGACTCTCCAGCCGACACAAGCATCCTCCAAAAGGGCCTCACAGAAACAGACAACTGGTGCCAGAGCCATGGCCTCAAGCTAAATGCCAAAAAGTGTATAGTCATCCCCTTTGGCAAAAACAAAGTGCCCACAAATTACCACATAGGTGGTAATCCATTAAGTACAGAAGAAGTAATTAGGGACCTGGGGACCCAAGTTGATAGCAATCTCTCATTTGACAACCATGTGGCCAAAGTGGTTAGAAAAACATTTTATATAGCCCACCTAATCATGAAGGGATTCACATCTAGATCAGGGGAGGTCATCGTGCCTCTTTACTCATCCCTCATCAGGCCCATAATTGAGTACAATGCCCCTTTTGGGATGTACCTTACCAGACACCTGCAGCAACTGGAAAGACCCCAAAAGTACCTCACCAAGAGGATCAAATGGCTCAAACAGATGCCATATGCTGCCCAGTTAAAGAAACTCCAGCTCTACTCAGTGGCATACTGCCTGCTCAGAGGCTATCTGTGCCTGACATATAAAGCCATGTCCAACCTGGAATTAATGGACATGCTGCACCTCAGAAAATCCAAATCCCATCGAGCTATGTGCTCAAGAGACTTGAACCTCAGCACTGAAATAAACAGGACATGCTGGAGGGACAGATTCATAACCCAGAGGCTCCCTTCACTCTGGAATAAAATCCCAGTCCAGGTTAGGCAGAGTCCCTCACTGACTCTCTTCAAGAGGAATCTTGATGAGTGGATGGGAGACCGTAGGTTTACCCCAGGTATCACTTCTGTGTCACTGTTAGACAGAGGCACAGTATACTAACCTCTAAAAAGGGCATAGAAAAATTAATTTAAAATGGGTGGCGAAAGCCAAACACACTCTGGCTAGGCTTATAAATGCCCTAGGGCAGATAGCCTAGTATGAACCTATGAACCTGTGAACCTAATATAGGGGATGTCAGATAACTGTTATAAATACATGAAAATAAATCAGTTGCATGTATGCAGTGTAATGTGCCCACTGCTATAGTAGTACTATGTAACAAGGAAACGCAGCACAGGACACCCCAGCAAATGTAAACACTGTACTTAAGTGTTACATTAAGCCTGGAGAAAGTTGAATGCCTAACACCAGCCAATCCCAACCCTCATTAGAAAAAAAGTCATCAAGTGTCCCTAGCAAACAAAACACAATAAACAATATTAACAAATTAGTAGCAAATGCGCTTCAAAAGCAGCCTTTTTGTACATTGTATATTGTTGCAGCCTAACTTATATTCTGCTGTTTGACTCATATTGATCAGATATTATGAATGAAAGCATCCACTTAATGTACTCCTCTGATATTAACACATATTTGTTGATGCTTTGTGCACCCATGTGCTAAGCTAATCACTGGCGACCCACCCTAACAGTGCTTGCTTCTGCAGTTATTGGTAAACTAGAACAGAGATTGTTATCACAAATTCACATTTTTGTTCATACCATAGTGTAATTCACAAACTACTAGTTAGAAATATTTAATTATAAAACCAGGCTAGATATACCTGTTGACTTCAAAATGTATAATTCCCTGACCCACTTTCAGCAGAGACTATTTTAGCAGTCTTCTACTCAAGGGCTTATCTTGGAGGGCATATCCAGCCTGATGGTACACATAGAAACTGCAGTGGTGTTACATATGAAGGGTCTGTTTGTCAGTACTGCTTTGGTAATTCAGTAGATGCTGTTTCTACTTCCCTGCTACCAAACAGGAGTCCTAGTTATTGTTGGTGCTCATTTCTTGTCACAGATTCATTCAGTTTGATGTCAGCCAGAATTCTCCTGTGCAACAATACAGTGTCAGGTTTATGCTTTCTTGGTAAATCAGCTATTTCTGCTTAAATTTGACTTGAGACTCATAACAAAATTGAGACAGACATACTTATACCATCCCCTGATATGTCCAGTGCCTTCTGGCACTAGAGGAAAATAAAACATGCATGCCGACACATCTCCATTTGGGCATCTTTTTTTCCTACACTGCATGCAGTTATTTCTGGACTGACAATACATATAAATACAAACAGTAGCAGCCTCACTTGCATGTTATTGTTTGTTCTTCTATAGAATATAGTTTATTATTTAGCATGTCATGATGTTGAGATGTTTACCATTATTAAGAGGAATATGTAAATCTGAAATCCAGACCTTACTATAGTACATTATATAATGCTGAACATTACAATGGTTAAGAGTTCCTATTGTTATATTAAAAAATGATTGCAAGAATATATTTGTGTAAGAGTAACTCAGAGTTACCTGTTCTTTCTTAAACAGTTAGTTTCTTCCCATATCATTGCACCAATTTCAGTTAGAAA